>NC_081565.1:18244894-18544894 GCF_022355385.1 Mustela nigripes | reverse complement strand
TGATACAAGGGTTCTCAGAAGATTGTTGTGAAAAGTGCAGGAGACAATGTGGGTAGCAAAGATGGCAGGGCCTTTGTCAGCAGTGGGAGCTCATCAAAGGGAAGGTTTTGTAGTGAAAAGTATGACCTTCAATTAGTATTTTTTCTAGAATTTTCTTTCTCCCAACTCTTGAAATCTACCTTGGCATATACAGATCTGTTTTTAAAGCAAAGATAAAAGTTCTATAGTGAAGTAGAGACTCCTCTTTCGTTCCCAGACAAATACACTTTTGAAGATATGGATGTAGATCCAGATCGAGGTCTACCTATATTTTATGATAAGATTAAAGGATCTAGTTGAGTATCAGTGTTTGTAAAAGAGAACAGCAGGAAGAGACACAGTTTTGCATTGGCTCAACACATAGACTGCTGGGGTTACACGCTTAGGACAAAGGGGCTATTTCCAAGCTTTGCATGTTGCCCTGCTCTTTATCCTGTCTCAGCATATATTCTGGGTGCAGAAAAGTAGTGCAGAGCAGACTCTGCTTTGTATCTTTATCAAAAGTAATTTTTAGATCCAAATGAACTGCTGTGCTTTTTTTTTTTTTGAGATTCTTTAGATCCCTCCTTTCCTATGAATTTCCCAAAACATAATTAGTATCAAGAGAAAAAAAAATACCATAAACATTCCTCCATGAGATAGAAGGTTCAAGAAGAGGCAGAAAACTTTGAATGCACTGGTCTAGAGCTGTAGTGTCCAATATGGCAGCCAGCAGCATGAGCAGTTGTTAAAATGAAAATGAATTAAAGTTAAATATAATGAAAATCTCCATCATTAGTTGTAATATTCACAGTTCAAGTGTTTTATAGTGGCACACAGCCAGTGACTAGAACATTAATGCAGCCAAAGAACAGTTCCATTATGGCAGGAAATTCTACCGAGCAGGATTGGTTGAGAGGACTGTTTAGTGATATTAAATCCATGGTCCAGACAAGGAAACTGAAGTTCAGAGAGGTCAGAGAGAATCTGTATGATGTTGCTTAGTGTCCTGTCTCGTGAAAATGGGGGAGTACCTCAGGTACATATGGCAGGAAACTCATGTAAGAAGATGGTGTCTGTATGGTAACTCAGCGAAACATTAGAAAATATGTATGTGCAGTGTAATTTCTGTTACGTTTTTGGACCTTACATGTCCAAACATAATCCAGGTACAGGTAAGAAATGGTCTTTATGGCTATTGTCCTCCTCAAATCTGAAGGTACATCCATCTTGCCCCAGACCTGCATCCTTCCCGAACCCTGCTCCCCATCCTACTCTTGGGATAGGAAATATTTTCTCTCTCCTTCCTTCCTTCCCTCCTCCCTACCACCCATCTTCCCTCCTTCACTTCTCTTTCTCTCACTTTCTTTCTTTCTTCATACTTCAGAGCCCCAAGTTCTCTATGAGTTTCTTCTCCTCAAATCATAGCAGAGAGATAAGCTACTCCAGGACCACTCTGGGTTTGCCTAACATCTTTTCCTGCTTGGCCTCACCCTTCTCTTGGAAGCTGGTAGAACCTGTCAGAGATAACTTATGGCTCTCTTTCTGTTGACCCATATACTACTTGGCTCCAGAGTTTTTGAGAGGACTCAGTCCCTTCCCTTTAGCAATATAAACCATTCTGTTGATAAAGTAGCTGGGTGTGAGAGAAAGAGCCTGATCTTTGGAAAGAAATAGACCTATGTTAGAATCCAGCTTTTCCACTTAGTAGCTGCTTCTTGTGGCCATGGGATCACCCCTTGAGTCCCACTTGCCTGGACTCCCCTACATGGCTATTTCTACATCTATTTCATGGTGTTTCAGGAGAATGGAGTGAAGTGAGATATATGTTAAGCTACTAGCATGGCACGTGGCATACAGCACGTGGTTTATATATGGTGGCTAATAATAACAGAAGCAATAGTAACACTGGTCAAATAAAGAATGGACCAGAAAGGAAACTTTGCATCTAGAAGAGATGGGAGAATCGGGGAGATACATCATGATTATAATAACAATGTAACAGGTAATAACAGAGACTGGTCAACCCAAGTCTATGTATGTCTGAAGTGGAAGGAGGCCGCATTCTTTTGAGGGGCTTAAGAAAAACATGTTGAGAGATGTGCCATCTGGGATGGGCCTGAACTGATGGGTGGCAGTTTCGGAAAGTGGATGGATACAATTGTAGCATGTGGGTAGAATTCAAAGCCTGTGGAAGTCTAGAAGGGGAACAGAGAAAAGGCAAGGGACTTGGAGTCCATGGCTGATGTGGAGAATAAAGAAGATGACAAACATGTCCTTTTGTGGCTTCCTGCTAGAGGCAGAGGTGGGGGTCACGTGGATGGACAACTGAAGGTTAGTTCTACTCAGGGGTCAAAGACATGCAGGGGAGTGGAAAGGAGTGAGCACACACAGTTGGTAGAACCCGAGTTAGGAATAGGAGTATATGAAAGGTCAAGGTGAAGCTGGCACTGAGCCCAGTAAGCAACATAGTATCTCTCTAAGGATAAGTGTCTAATTGCTCTGTGTCCTCTGTCAAGAGGACTAAGTAGTCCCTGGTCTCCAAATACTGGCATATTTACTGTTGCACCCTCCAGATTTAAAGAGATGGAAATAATGGTCCTGAAGACTTTTTTTTTTTTTTTTTAAGTTGGGGAGGGCATTAAGCTGTTAGGACTTCATGGCTGTTTCAAGATAAAAATTAATTCTTGGTTCACCTTTTCCGGTATTAGAGGTTACCATTGAAGGATCATTTCCCAGATCTTAGCATCACAGATTTTTATTCAGAACATTACTCTGAGGTGACACTTCATTTAACAGGTGAGGAAAGCAGGTCGGTATTGTGGTGCCATACCCCAAGGGCTTTCTGGTTAATAATTTTACACTTTAAGGTGCCTCTTATCTGGTGATCAGATCTGCGCCCACCCCATCTCTAAGAAGAGCTGCTTTGTACCTCACCTTTTGAAAGCAGCGTGACATAAACTATCCGTTATTTTTAGGCACCTTGCCACAGGACAAAGACCATTGCTGGATAAAGGAATCAACAATCTTTGAATTTTTCCCTGGTCACAGCTGGAGAATAAACAATTTCATTTTTAGATAAAGCTTCCAACTGGCTAGAATCATATTTCAGAATTAGTTACTTATGACTTCATTTTCAGTGGTTCCCAGAATATATCTATCTTGTTGACTTAGGCACGCACATGAAATATCCTAGGTTGGGGGCAGCGAGGAGGATTCCTAGTGTTTAGAAATGCCGATGAATCTCTTTCTGCTGCATGAGGCAGCTCACACCAAATTTTTTCTTCTTGCTTACAGGCAAGAGAATTTTATCGCACACAGTCATTTAAGCATGGAGTTGCTTACATGGGCATTCTTAAAGGTTCTAGAAATTCTTCACCCCTTGTCCTTCCCAACATCCATAAATTCCTTCTTGGAATGTGTCAGGAAGAGAGAGGAGCCAGGAAACAGCCTTGAGGGTGGAATTTTTCCGAGGACATCTGATCCTTACAGTTAGTGAGGCCAGCACAACCTGTCTTAAAAGAATTAAGAGAACTCTGACTGCCAAACCAAAGCACCTCCAAGCCCTAGGTGTTTGAATTCCAGCACTAAAAAGCATTTATCCATTCATGTCGCATGGTGACTTAACCGGTGCCCAACTCGGATGCTACTGGAGCCAGCAATCATCCCAGAGGGCTGAGAATTAACTCATTTGAAAAATTATTCATTCTCGCATTTAACACAGATAAGTTGAATGAGTGCTAAGATAGCCCAAGGGATAGTGAGGTGTCTGAGAGACCCATGATGGATCATTCTTGCTCTCATTAAATTTATGGTCCAGTAAAGGAAACAGACATGTCAACAGATAATTATAGGGAAGAACGATAAATGCTAGAATGGACCATTATCCAGGGAACGTCTGCAATGTTTGAGAATATCTATTCTAGAATTAGTCGAGTACTATTGAACCCTGGTTCTGCCACTTGCTCTCAGTTTGACCCCTATGGAATTGCCATTTTTGTAGGTCAGAAATGGTTGGATAGAAGGTAACTTCATATGGTTCCTTCTAGTAGCTACAACCTTCGATATGTAACTTTGCCTCTCTGAGACTCAGTTTTCTTGCTTGCAAAATGATACACTAGTATCAACCTCAGAATAAAATTCTCTCAACTAACTGCAAGAGGCAGAAAATGAGATTAAATGAGATAATATATGAAAAATATTTAGGGGGGAGAGATTTCAGAAATCTGTGCGTGTTGTTATTGTGTGATGATTTGTATCCTTGATTTGGAAAAGGCAGTTATTAGAAGGCTAGTCTCTGAAGGATGGGAGATTTATAAGGGATGGCGGGGAAGCCCCCTCTTGCCCTCTATTCCTTTTTCCTTGGAAGTGTACCATTGTTAGTGCTTCAGTTTGTCAAGGGATAGGGATACTCTGAAATCCACAGCGGAGTGAGGACTTAGAGGTCACAGCCCTGGTTCTTCTCCTGGTTTATTTATTCTCATTCGGTAGCAAGAAAGGCAAGTCTGTGAGCCTAGGGTGGGGCTCTTTTCTGGGAGGTCAGTACCCTGGCCAAGAGGCAGTGCTCCTCCTGGGATGGTTGTCCATGCCGCTCTGCCAGGGATTTCTTCAGAAGAGGCTACTTGCGGTTGACTCTTTTAAGACACTACTCCTGACGGGAAACATTTGGCTCAGCTTCTCAGCACTTTCCATAGACACAGACAGACATGAGTGAAAATCAGATTTGAGTGGGGCTTAAAAGCAACTGTAGAAGATCATGGAGTAGGGGGGTGGCAAATTTGTATCACCAAAACACATCCTTCTAGTATACGTGGCAGGCATTGCTAATCAGCACCTATCCATTTCCGCAGAGCCCTGCTTTCCAGTTGGTATGAATACATCCCTCCAGGCAGATACATCTGAATCAGGAGATGTAGTACAGGCCTTGAAAGGGAATTACTGAACTGAAACCTCAGAGAAGGTCCGTAGCTAATTAGTGGTAAAGTTGATATTAAAACTCAGAGATCCTCCCTCTTGGTCAATGAATTTGATTGAGGTTTATCTTTTCCCCCTAGCTACGGAAAGCCCTTCAAAAATAAGAGCATCTGAGAGGTTTCTAGTAATTCTTAGTCTGGGGTCTTTGTAAAGATACTTCAGAAAGAAGTATCAGCAATAGGGTCTTGGAGAGACTCTGTGTTATGAGATTTCCAGGTTTATTGGCCTATAAGTTTTCTTCAGTTTTCCATCCATCCATCCACCCATCCATCCATCCCATCCACCCATCCATCCATCCATCATCCATCCAACCAACCAACCAACCAACCAACCAACCAACCATCTTTTCAGTACATAGTTATTAAATACCTACCATCTGCCTGGCCTTGAGTGAACCATGAAGGATACAACAATGAGGAAGATCAGCATATTCTAATCATAAAGCTTATAATTTCCTCCTGAAAGTTCACAAATGCAGTGTTTTTTAAAAGTTATTATTTTTTATCTTTTCAGAGAGAGAGAGAGAGAGAGGGAGGGAGAGAGAGCGTGCATGTATGTGTGGGGTTGGGGAGGGGCAGAGGGAGAGAGAGACTCTCCAGCAGGCTCCATGCCCATCAATGGACAAATGGGAACCTGACGTGGGGCTCAATTTCACAATTTTGAGATCATGACCTGAGCAGATATCAAGAGTCAGATGCTCTACTGTCTGAGCCATCCAGATGCCCACAAATTTATTTGATTTTAAGTCCATGTACTGCGGATTTAATATTTGTGATATTCTTTTTTTTAAAAGATTTTATTTTATTTATTTGACAGAGAGAGATCACAAGTAGGCAGAGAGGCAGAGAGAGAGAGGAGGAAGCAGGCTCCCTGCTGAGCATAGAGCCCGATGCAGGACTCGATCCCAGGACCCTGAGATGATGACCTGAGCCGAAGGCAGTGGCTTAATCCACTGAGCCACCCAGGCGCCCCAATATTTGTGATATTCTTAAGTGTCATTGCAGTTTGCGAACATGGCACACTCTCAGGCTAACAGCAAGAGTCTAAGTGAGAAGATTCTTTTAAGAGACACTTGCTATTTACTTACTATGGGTTGCACACTGTGCTAAGTGCTAGGGAGACTCTGCAGAAGAAGGACTTATTCTGTTTCCAGAAATCTCAGAAACTAGAACATACACAAGGTTCAGTAGCAGTGCTGGCCTGAAGAAGGAATTGAAGAAAGTATCAGTCTGAGCAGGTAAGCTCCCAGAGGGCTTCCTGGAGGAGGAAATGCTCAGAACCACCAAATGTTGATTGAAAAGGCCTTGAAGGTAAGAGTATGAAATAATAAAAATGCTAATGAAAGCCATAAAAAGGTCATCTACGACCATTCCATGTGTGCTTATTTTGCTAGTAAGTATCTTAAGTTTCCAATTTTAAATTCTTACAAAATGGTATGAGGCAGTATCTTTATTCTCATTTTGAAGATGAGGAAACTGAGGCAGAGAATATTTATGTGGCTTATGCAAGTTCAGACACGCATTAAGTAGTGGAGTCAAGACTTGAACACAAGTCCATCTGAATCCAAATATGTGCCCTAAACCACAGTCTTCCACAGCCTTTAGTTCTGGAAGGCTGGGGAAAAGGTTGTGGTTCAAGACCAGTCCCAAGCTCTGTCTCCATAACTTTCAAACACCTGGCTCAACTGGGAAAATCTCTGGAGATACTGTCAAAGCCCAGTTATCAATGAGAGAGGGTACCAGATGTCTTGAAGACTGCTCAAGAGCCCCTTTGCCATCTCTGAGTGGACAAATCTATTTGTCCTTCAAGATAGAGCTAAAAAAAGTCATCTATTGTTAGAATTTTTTTGGTAATTTTTTCCCTCTGAATTCTCTTGAGTTCTTGACTTGATATGATTTCCATCATGTGTCATTCTAAAATTGATTTTGGATGACTTATTACATATGTATATCTTTCTCTTTTAGAGCACAAGCCAATTCTATCTTGTATTTATGTTGGACTATAAGGAGTTAGATTGAATGGAATCTGTCAGCTCCATGTAGACATGAACTATATCTGAGTCATTCATCTCCTACTACCCAACACCAAGCTCAGTGTCCACAACATAGTGAAGGCACAATATGTTTATATTTACATGAAATAAAGCTGAATATATTTCTTGCTTTGAACTTACACATAGCAGGGGTACTTATGCATGGAACGACTGAATGAACAAATACTCTTATTTTCCTGATAGCTCTCAGAGAATTAGTTCTCCCGTGATCTCTTCTAGGATAAGATGTATCAAGGAATTGACTATAGCTGCACTCCAGGAATTACTTCATTTTAATTCACTCAGCTGTTCACTGGGTACCTACTATGTGCCAGACACTACACTAAGCACAGGGAGACCAAGATACATTGGGCTTCTTCCCATGAGATTCCAGGCAACACCTCAAGGGTTCTTGAGAGCCTGGTACTGTCTGTGTTGAGACAGACCTTCCACAGGAACAAAGTAAACTCAACTAGACCTTTAGCAGGAGACAAACTCAACCAGGCCTCTGATATACTCAGTGTAAAATTCTGGTTTCAATGGGAATGAAGCCTCCTTCGTTATTAGTCAGCAATTCTTTCCATTTCAAGGCAGTATTTGTTGTTGGTTAGATTAGGTCACTCTTTATTCTTTTGAATTTTGACTTTTCACTACTTATTTTTCAGCTCCCAGAGATTTGAGGCTCTACTAAGACCACATAGTGGAGAGTGCAGCAGATCAAAGGGCTAGAAAATGAGCTTTGAGGCAAAGTCCTGCCAACCACTCACTGTGGGACCTTGGGCAGGTCCCATCCACTCTCCTGTCAAATAAGCAAGAGTGTGCATCCCCAGTCCTTGACTCTGGTTCTAAGGACCTGTGATCCATTACTAATTTGGTAATATTTCTGCTGAACTTAAATTCGGACTTCATTTTAGACCCATGTCAAGTAGCCAATATTAAGTACAGCCCTCTGCTCCCCACAAAATGTTTCTTTCTTTTGTTGTTTGGCTGAAGGACTGGTGGTGCTTTGTGGGTTCCTTCTTCCCATCCCCCAAACAGAAGTTTCCTTACCAACCCAATTAAACTCACAAGTCTTAATCTATAAAATATTTCCATCCAGACACAATAATGAGATTCATATTTGTGGTTTAGTATACCTAAGAAAAGCTCAGATGAAATATGACTAGATCCATTGATACATTCAGACCACAAACTGCCCTGGTGTGGTCTGGTTTCAATTTCTGAAATAAAAATTTTGCAGAGCACTTGCTTTCTCTCTCCTCTTTCTTGCCTAGACAGAAAGGAAAATAAAAAGTGGGTCCGACCAAGTGGCAACAATATAGGTTCTTATAAAATTCTGGAAAATTGCTCCAAATGTAAATTTCAGTTCATTTCCTAATGGAACAATGACCTCCTCTGGCCTTTATCCAGAATTTCAGGAAATTTAGTTGACTCTACTGGAAGTAGGTTCCTGAGCTCTTGAGCCAAAGCAAAGAGATTAGAGCTTTGTCTAGAAGGGATGGGTTACAGACTGACTCATACCTCAACGTTATATAAGAGACCTTCTGAAAAGGGCTCTGGGACATGGTGACCCCTGTGAAACTGTTGTTAGCCACCCAATGCCAGAGATGTAGCCTTGTAAGTCTTTGGAAATTCTTAAGGAGGCACTGGGATGGGATAGGGAAGAATATAGCCTTTAGAGCAGAAAAGCTGGAGATCAAACTCTGCTTAACTGCTGGGGAGCCTTGGACTAAAACCTATAACGTTTCTGAATGGTGGCTTCTTCAGCTATAAAATCAGGATCTTTCCAGGACTGTTGGAGACAGTGACTAGAATAATAGAGTTATGAATGCTACCTAAGGGTTAGTATCTGTTCTGCTTTTCTCTCCTCTTCCTCTGTGGCTTCCCTTATTAGGGAGCTCCTCAGCATCAGACATAAGAAAAAATAGTAATATTATAGAGGTGGTTCAAACATCGACTGAGAGGTTGAACTGGTTTGGGATGCAGCTGAGTTTCAGCTTTCTTGTCAACCTCAGTGAGCTGATATGGCCACCTGGCGCCATGGTCTCGTCTGGACTCAGTGGGTAAAAGTGCTGCAATGGCTTAATAATGAACTCCAGGGGTCGTGAAGTGAGAGAGCATTGATATGTGTGCCAAATATTTGGCATAGCAAGACTAGATGGCTTTGGCAATCTTTTCTGAGCCGATGTGCTGATATGTGAATGAATGGAATGCCGATTGAGACCTGAGACAGAGGGAACCAGATGGAGTGTCTGATGATATAAAGGCCGGTATGATTCAAGTGCAATAAAACTTGATGCATTTTGATAGAAGTTGACTCCCGAAATGAAACTATGCTTCCAAAATTGGAAGCAGGACACTGGACTCTCAGGGAAAACTAGCACTGCTCTGGCAATTAATCTGTGTGATACACAAGGGAACATACGTTCATTGTCTCTTCTCTCTTTCTCAAATGGGGCCATTTCTATGCTTCAACAGGAGCTAATACCGACTGAACACACCTGTGCCAGGAATCGTGCTGCCTGTCTTACTTGGGTTATTTTGTTGAATCCTCTCCAAGGCCTATGAAGTAGTTGCCTTTCTTTGTTTGTTTGTTTATTTATTTTTCATTTAGGGATGAGGAAACTGAGGTTCACACCGCTCCAGCTCACAGTGCGAGAAAGGGTCAGCAGGGATTTAATTCAGAGGGACAGACTCATGTGTTAGAGAGCCCATTCCTAACCCTCGGCTTTGCTGCCATCTTTGACTGATGTCAAAGTGTGGTCTGCACAGCAAAGCAAAAAGGCAAACTTCAAAACGACCCAGTGGTCAGGGTCCAGGGTAACTACTGACAATAAAAGACCTTTACTTCCAGAAAGAGTTGGAGAAGTTGTGCATGAGCCTGAAAAAATAGATATTTTTAACCCCTGACTTGGGTTTAATTAGCTGTATAACTTTAGGTGGCATTTTGTAAAATGTAATCTACAACATGTTGGCAGGTATTAATGCAAGGGAAAAAAAGATTTCCTAGTTAAACATGTTTGGAAAATGCTATTTTAAACCAAATGTTATTTTAAACCAAACAAATTTTACAGCTTTGTTTACTTCAGGGTTTTCCAGGGTCTTTAATGGGTTTGTGTTCATCGGAAATCTCCAAGAGGAGGAGAGTTTATAGTGTTTTCCAAACCCACTTGATTATTTTGTGTTTGAAGTATGTCACGGGATTCGGTTTGGTGGCACACAATGGGGAAAGTGCAGATTTGGAACAAATCTACACCCTCCTCCTTCCATTTCCTTACACGTTCGATGGGAGTAATGACGATATTCAATCATGGCCAGTCTCTGAGTGCAAGGCTTGTGGATGGAAACTTTCCACCAACGTAAACCGTGAGTAAGGCAGACAGTATCACACGTATTCTCTGCCTGGAACTTTACAGACGCCCTTTTTATTTTAAGATTTATTTATTTATTTGAAAGAGACCATGAGCAGGAGAGGCAAAGGGAGAGGGAGAGTGAATGTCAAGCAGACTCAGTGCTGAGTGGGCCTCAGCCTCATGACCCTAACATCACAACCTGAGCCAAAACCAAGAGTCAGATGCTTAACCAACTGCGCCACTCAGGGGTCCCAGCAGATGCCCTTTAATGGTGATGGCAACCTTAGCCGTTAGGAAGTGCTGTTCATCTTTTATTGTTATGAGAGCTGAAAGCGTCAGAAGGTGAAATAGCTTGCCCAGCCAGTAATTATGTTATTTAGAATTAAGAACTCAGTCTTATAATTCCAAACCCTATACTCTTTCTGCTACACCAAGTTATCTTTTTAAGTAAGATTCACTTTATCTTAGGTTTAAATAATATTTATGCAAGAAATATCACAGGGATACACAATTCTACTTACATGAGTAAGTAGAATTTTTGGATCCCTAAAATGGGGCCCCTTAAGAGGGCGGGGCTGGGGAGCCAGAGTGCATATGGCCATTTTATGTACAGTTTCGAACTTGAGGGGAGGCACAGAGCCAAATGTGCTATAATATCTATGTCTCAGGCAAATCTTTAAAGCCCCTGGAAACAGCCTACTCTCTTTGAGTCTGGCCTGGAGAGAAAGTGAGTAAGTGAGAGGAAGATAAAGTGAGAAGTAGCAGACAGAGGAGCTTAACAAATCTCTCCTTTCTGGAAAACTGGCCCTCATGCTATGTATGACCAAAAAAAAAAAAAGAGTACTGTTTCCAAGAAATCAGTCAAGGCATGAGAGTCTTGCAGAGGGTCTAGAAATTACAACTTTCATTTTTAAAAGAATGGACTTTTATAAACAAACAAATAAATAAATAAATAAATTTGTAGAGATGGGGGAGTCCTTTCTGGACAACAGCATTTAATTCAGCATATGTCAGGCAAGTCAACAAATTTAGCCTGGGAGAGATAGAAGACAGAGGAGGTTCCAGGGGAAATCGAGGGTGAATCACAAAAATGAATAACTCTTCTGTCATTCTTCGAAGTTTCTTTCAGTATTATGTTTTTGGAAGGAGGACTTACTAGGTGAGCCTTTATTTCTGTTTCAATTGTTTCATATGTGTAAATATAATAATATACACCTTGCTAGGTTGTGGTGATTGGAAATTAGGTATCTAAAGTTAGCACACTGGCAGGAGTCCATATCATTTCTAAGTGACCAGACAGTAAATATTTTAGGTTTTGCAGCTAGATGATCTATGTCACAAAGACTCAAGTCTACAACTGCAGAAAAAGTAGCCATGGTCATGGCATAAAGGAATGAGCATGGCTGTGTTCCAATAAAACTTTATTTATAAAAATAGGCTGCCACCTGGTGGCTTCCTGATGGTTGCTGGACTATAGTTGTAAAACCAGATACAGAGTGAACTGGACAAGAAGGAAACTAACCTTTTGTTGAGAGCCTTCTATATATCTGTTTTGTGCCATGCCTTATGCTAGAAGCTTTTTATACATGCAATCATTTATCTTGTCATTTGTCATGGCAACCTGGTGAGACAGGTATTATTATGCACATCTGAAAGTTAAATTGAGATTCAGGGAGATTCAGTGACTGGTTTAAATGAACAGCCGGCATTTGGACCCTACCTTGTGACTCTAAAATGCGTGCTCTCAATTACTACCCAGGCTGATTCATCAAGCAACTTCCTGTTTATATAAGGTGAAAAAAAAAAAAACTTTTTTTAAAGGTTTTATTTATTTATTTGACAGACATCACAAATAGGCAGAGCTATAAGGTGAAAATTTAAATTACTGCTGCTCGGTAAAGAGAGAGATCAGAGCCCAAGCAGACACCTCACCTTCCATTTCCTAGATCTTTAGCAGCAATCTGGTGGCTGTCTGTGTGTAAGCACCGAAATATTTGACCTCTTTCTCCCAGAGCCTCTGGCTGGACCTCAAGTTTTGTACACTTCCCCTTTGGAGAATGCTTAAGCCAAGGTGTACTGTTTGCAAACACTTATTAGTTTTTAGGCAGTTGTTGGCAAGTTTCCTTTGGCCTGAGATGGGATTCCAGAGTTTGCTGAAGCCTGGCTGTGCTCATTGATCATCTCAGCCAAAAAGAGCTGCTAATTAGGGTGACACCCCACTTCTCTTTACCTCTAGAGTTAGGTTTTCTTGCTCTGGGCATTCCTGTTTCAGCCCGAGTGGTTTGCTGGGCTTTTACCATAGGTCTAGATGAGTGAGAGCAAATTTATAGTCCTTTTAAAAATCTATGAAGCCTTGTGCTCTAGTGCAGAATTTACCAGAATACATTCCAGAATGTTTTTAGGTACATGTCCTGTGGAAAATGGCATTTGTGGTCAAGTAACTTGGGGGACATGGGTTAAACAAAGCTGAGTAGGTTCCTGCTACAGGATTTTTTAGATCATGTACTCTTCTCCCCAAAATCTCCCACTGGCTTCTAACCAAACTTAGAATAAAATCTAAACTCCCAGCAGAGTACCTACAGAGCTCATTTCTCTGTTTTATTCAGATCTCTGCCTAATGTCATCTCCATGTCTCACCCTTTGAAAAGGACACCCCACTCAAAACCATCTCATTGTCTGTTCCCTTACTATGTTTTCTGTTTCTTCTTAGCAAATAGTTGCCTGAAATTGTACTCAAACGTTTATTTGATTCCTTATTATCATCTATCTTCTTCCTCCATAATGTAAGCTCCACAAGGAGCTTAAAAGAATCTTGCATATCCTCTTATCTACTTTATCTCCACCTCTAGAATGTGAGCTAAGAATTCCTGGGGCGCCTGGGTGGCTCAGTGTGTTAAAGCCTCTGTCTTCAGCTCAGATCATGATCCCGGGGTCCTGGGATTGAGCCCCACATCGGGCTCTCTGCTCAGCAGTGAGCCTGCTTCTCCCCTCTCACTCTGCCTGCCTCTCTGCCTACTTGTGATCTCTGTCTGTCAAATAAATAAATAAAAAATCTTAAAAAAGAAAAAAAAGAAAAGAATTCCCAAGAACAGGACACAGTGGAAAGGATTCCCTAAACCCCTTTGTCCACAAAACACTTTTAGAGTTGCATCTCATGAGAATGTTGCTCCACGGGCCACAGTTTTGGTAACTGCTTGTCTAATGGAGCTTTATTCCCCATGACCATTTCAACAACAGGTAGCAAATATGACAATAAAATGTTTATACCCGACTGAGTTTTGTACTAAGCAATGCACTCACCCTTACACCATTTAATCATCACAATAACCTTTTGGAGTAGGTGCTACTATTTTGCCTTTACTATGGATGAAGATGAGGGTAAGAGAAATTAAGTAACTTGGCCAAGATCATGTTGATAAGAAAAGAGCAAGCCCTTGAACCCAGAACTAATGCCAAAGCCATACTCTGAACAATTAGCTGATCCTCTCCTGTGCGGTGAATTTCTCCATGTCCTAAGACAGAGAACTCTTTGTCTCCATCCCTCCCTTGAGTCCTTCCTTCCTCCCACTGGCTGTAGACTGATCCTTGTTATAACCTCCAGATAACAGGATCTCCTGTGACTCAGCCTCAAATCCCCAGACAGGCCTCCTCTGTCCTTGGTACTGGTTTTTCCAAACCCCAGGCAGGGCATGCTTTGATCCAGAAGCCTCCTCTGAAAACAAGGGCATTCCTTGAAGTCTGTGCCCTGAGATAGTTTCCTGTCCTAGAACAGGGCTGGCTTCCTTCTGTCATAAGTCACGACAGTTGACTACACAGTAGTAGTAGACAGTAGTAGACAGTAGACAGTAGTCTACACAGTTGGAAGCCCAGGGGGCAAGACATGAAAACAACCTCAAGTTTTGGGCTTTCTAAATAAACTCTAGTGAGGAAAGAGAAGTCCAAATCTGGGACACAGTAAGAACTCCTGTCTGTGTTTGAAGGTTAATTTTATTCCAATTGTGCTCAATTTCAGATGAACCAGATACAAATTCTCCTTTCAAGAACTATACTGGCAGGAGCAGTTGATCTATGAGCAGACAGCCAGTTCCAGAATGATAAGGGTGATGACAGAAAAAGATACAGGGTCGAATAGGATGACAATAAAAGGATATCTCCTCTACCCAGAGGAGAGAGGTGGTTTTTGAACTGAATTTTGAAAGGAGATTATGAATAGGTTAAAAAAAAAAAAAAAAACAAGGGAAGGATATTATAGGAAAGAGGGAGTGGCATTTTCCAGGGCATAAAAATCATGAAACAGTTGGTGTTGAGAGCATGGATTACAGCTGAAGTACAAGATGTGTTTGGAGGTTGGAGGCCAGTCCATGAAAGAAATTGAATTCTAGGTTGAAGATCTGAATTTTTTTCTGTGGCCAGAAGAGAATCATTTGGGAGTCTTTAAGACTGGGAAGGTTTACCTACAACCCAGGTTGAGGGACAGATTGAAAGGAAAGGCTGGTGGGATGGTAGCCGCTGGGAAAACTATTGCTATGGTCCACCTATGAGATGCATGACCTGAACTAGGATGATGAGGGAGGGGTTGGGGAGTCAGTGAACTGATTTACTCATTAAGGCAATAGAATCCACAAGATTTGGAATATGGTGGTGTAGGAAAGAAAAAGTGGAAAGGGAGAAAGAATTAATCCCAAATTTTAGCCTTCATTATATCTGCTGAGAGAGGAATAGGTTGGGAAGGGGAGAAATTGGATGAGTTTCAGATTTTGTTACTTCAAATATCCTGCTTTCGAATGAAATATATTTGAAGTCACTGCCTTGGATGATCCTATCCTGAGATATTCAAGAGGAATGATGGTTCCCCAGTGAACTAGGACATCTAATGCAAAACACCTGGCTCCATCTTATACATGGAGGGAAAGCATAAATAAGACACAGTCCACTCTAGTGGCTGTCATAATTGTTGACTGCCAATCAGAAGTGCAGGTGGCTTGGGTGAACTTGTTATTAATAAGAAGTTGTCAGAAATAGGTGACACTGGAGTGCTGGAATGGCAGAGAAGCTCTGAGATGGGCCCCAGTGATACTGCTCCTCCTGTTCAGATCTTTGTGCAATTCTCTTCCCTTGAGTGTGGGATGGCCTGGTGGCTTATTCCTTACAAAAAAATATATGGCTAAGGTGATGGGTATCACTTCCACAGTTAAGCTGTACAAGATGTCTGTTTGTTTGCAGGCTGTCTCTCCCCATCTCTCTTTTTCTTTCTTTCTCTCTCTCTCTCTCGTTGGCTTTGAAGAAACTAATGGTCATGTTGGAGAAGTCCATGTGGCAAGGAACTCAGGGTGGCCTTGGGCCAAAAGACCTCAAGAAACTGACTATAGCCAACAACCATGCAAGTGAGCCTGGAAGCTACTAATTCCCCAGTTGACCCTTCAGATGAGACCCCAATTCTGGCCAACACTGTGAGTGTAGCCTCAAGAGTGACCATGAAGTAAAATGTCCAGCTAAGTAAGCTATGCTCACATTCCTGACCTAAAGAAATTTTAAGATAACAAATGGATGTTACTTTAAACCACCAAACTTCATGGCAATTTATTACGCAGCAAGAGATAACAAATCTAGTGGCCTCTTGCCTCAACCCATATGTGCTAAAGCTGTTCAGAGAATAAGAATCCAATAATTTTCCCTTTTTAAATAATATATTAAATCTGACATTTTTTTTTTTTAATATTGTCCCTAGCTTCCAAAAGCAAGAGTCAGAAGACCTCAGACTGAGACCTGACCCTGTTGCCAGCTGGCGTGAGATCTTAGAGAGACTTTTCCCTCTTCTGAGTCTCAGTTTCACTATCATCCAAATAAGCGGAGTTAAACCAGGCCAGCAATTTACAGAAACTTTATTATTATTATTATTATTATTATTATTTTGCCACAGAACTCTTTGACCAAATTACATTTCATGAGGAAGCTCTGTGTACAAAACAGATAAAAGTGAAGGGCTTAAGTTAAAATCAGATTGAATGGAGCCCCTGCTTGGCCTCCCCATCTCTCCACGGCAGCCCCCAGATCACCTTGGAGGTGGAGCCCTGGCTTAGAGGCTGCCGATGAGCCCTTTTAATGTCAACATCCTTTAGGTTCTCCGGAAAAATTTTTTAACAAACCACCTCTGATTTAGAACACTCTCTAAGTGAGAACACTCTACTGTGACATATCTACATCAAGCCACCTCCTTGTGACCATCCCAGGACCCAGGGCTGGAGTTTCCCAGAGAGCAGCTCGCTTCCCTTGGGGGCAGCACCAAAGGTGCCGGTGCCCAGCACGAGATGATTTTTACTTCCCTGAGTTCCCTAGCAGGTGGGTTCTCTCCCGCTCCTTGCGTACTTGCTTCTCCCAGACTGTTTCTTTCCTAACCAGAAAGTTGTGGCTTTCTTATCTGGATGTATCCCCATGCTTTCTTGGTATTGCTGTTGTTGCTGTTATTTTGTATCCTGGTGCCTAGACTGGATGCAGTGTTTGAGAGAGGCTCTGGCTGGCTGAGAGCCCAGGGCTGCTTCGGGCTCCCTTGTTCTGGCTGTAGTGTGTCACTTCTGCAGGGAGGCCACGTGTTCCTGCTGGACCACATGCCTAGAAAGTTCCCCAGTGCACTGCCACGAGCCAGGAGTTCCTTATGCTGCACATGTAGGCTTAGAGCTCTGAACAGAAACATACTGACTTGCGCTCAGTATTCAGTCCCCTTCATCTTTCTTTCTGCCAAGTATGGTTTTGCCCCTGAACATAACCCTGGATGATAAATTTGAGTTCTCCTCCTCCTCCCAAGGATCCCCTGGCCTGAAGTCTAACACTGGCAATTCTCTTATCAGTTAAGCATTGCTCTCTCTACAGAACAGCCCTTTAAAAATGTAAATATTCTCCTGGAGAGTAACCTGCTGTCTTTAACTTCCTTCTTTTCTGAAAAAGGGAAGAAAACCTGAGGGCTGAGGGGCACAGTGAAGGTATAGTTGTGGGAGCTTTCCGCTCTCCACTTTGTGCAAATGACAACCATTCTAGCCTCAGTTTACCTACCTGTAAGGTTATCTATGGTTGCTGGGACAATCTAAGAGTGAGGCATGGGAAAGTCATTTTATATGTTTATAAATTTATGTGCATCCTATTTGGTCAAAAACTAACCCAACAGAGAAAAATGCTTCAAAAGCCATGGAACATAGTTCAGAAGCGAGGCAATGCTGTGCTATTGTTCCATTTCCTTTGGGACGGCAGAGAGTTTCTTCAACAATAACTTACTGGGGGCCTGGTACCTGTCAGCAGGTGGCGAGGCTTTGGGGAAAAGGAGCAAGACACAGTTGCTGCCTCTCTGATGACCTTGATGTCAGGGGTGTGCAGTTAGGTGGGGCAGGGGAGGGGATTATCAAAGTATTTACAATGCACAGAGGTCAGTCGGGGAAGCAGAGAGTTCTGAGGGAACTAGGAGAGGGGTAGCTGAGCCAGCCCAGGCTAGGCATGGCTTCACGAAGCTGCACTTGCTTCTGTGTGTGCACCTGCTTCAGGTCTCGGGCTGGTGAAGGGCCCCAGGTGTGGATCAATCTTCACCCTGGGCTGCTTAGAGTCCAGTAGAAGAAACACATTGCATCAGGAATTATACACTAATTATTTCATTACAGTTTCCACAGGAAGTGAAACCAGAAGGAGCAAGTCAGAGATACCGCCAGTGGCTGCCCCGCTGAAGAGAAGAACACTGGGGTTCTCATTCTCTTTTCATTCTCTCTTAGAGAGGGTGTCCAGCCCTCTCTGTTACCAGAAAATGAAAAGAATTAAGGTGTCAAGCTTGACATACATATCCTAATGGTTTTATTTTATTTTTTTAAATTTATTTAACAGACAGAGATCACAAGTAGGCAGAGAGGCAGGCAGAGTGAGGGGAGAAACAGGCTCGCTGCTGAGCAGAGAGCCCGATGTGGGGCTCCATCCCAGGACCCTGGGATCATGACCTGAGCCAAAGGCAGAGGCTTTAACCCACTGAGCCACCCAGGCACCCCCTATCCTAATGGTTTTAAGTATGTGTTCAGGACTTGGAGCTGGGTTTGAGTTCTGGCTCTGATATTTACTATCTGTGTGGAAGCTACTTAAACTTTTTCAGCTTCAGGATCCCCATGTTTGAACAGGGGGTGGTTACACTGGCTGGATAGTTGATGACTCAAAGGCAAAATGCCTGTAGAGTTGTTAGGAAATGTTAGCTATTACAATCACCCCCACACCCCAGCTAGAAGCCCTTCCTGGACCTGTTCACGCAGGAGTCCATAGCAGCCAACTCACCTCCTCCAGGGCAAGAGCTAGCCACTGCTTTGCTCTGAGGCAAAGCTGTTAACTTTCAGAGCTTACAAAATCTCTCCTGCTCTTGACACAGGGTGTTTGGGGGATGGGAGTGGGTGTCAAAGGACCAGCCAAACCTATTCAAGTTACCATGGCTACAGAATTAAGAACCTGTGAATTTCAGGAAATTGCAAAAAATCTGAAACAACTTGGCATGATTTTTTTTTTCCACTTCCATTCACAAAGAGACTAGATATGCACGTGGAAGGACATTTCCTTGCACAGTTTGCGTTCAGTGTGGGCATTTTGCTCGTAATCCTTCACGGAGGGTCAAAGGATACACTGACAGAGCTCAGTGAGGTTATGACTAAGTAGAGGCCAGAGATATGACACAAGGCAGAAAGAAACAGAAAAACAATTCTAGGCTTGAGGCATTACTGAAAGAAAAGTCTGGTTACCAGGGTTGGAAACAGGTAGGCACACAGACTATTCCCCTCTACCAAGAAGTCACGTGGTACACGCAGCCCTTTATGATAAGTAAGGCCTTTTGTCGGGATGGGGTTATTGCCTGGAGATGGCAGGAGTTTGATGGGGTTTTCCCTGTTGGAAGGGAGCCTTCGTCTCATGTTTCCCACATGTTGGAGATGTTCAGATTGGCCGGGTTTAGATTCACGGGAATCCCCTCTGATCTTCTCAAGTCGAGAAGTAACTGAACATCACCCTCATCTCTAGGACTTCAGGGAAATTTGTGGCTTGGAGCCTACAACCCTTTATTTCCCAATCGTCTTCAGATTCACTGCCCCAAGGCTGGGCACACTGATCTCACTCTGTCCCCACATCAGCCCTTTTACACCAGATGCTCGGCTTAGCTGGCTCTCAGAGAGGGTGTGGGGCAGGTGCGGTCCTGCTTCTCCAAGCAGGGCTCCAGCTTGCAGAGCACAGCAAAGTATGTGCCTCCTTTCCTGGGAAGAAAACCAACAGTAATGACCCGATTGCTACCTTTAGTGTCATTCTCTCTCTCTTGGGGCTGAAATTCGAACTTTTCTGTTTCTAGGCAGAGAATTGCACCACTATAAGCTGACCTTTTCTGGGCACCATGAAAAATGATATATGCAGGGCTATTCTGTAAAGTCAATAGATACCAATGTCAGCCGGGGCTTCTCTACCATCTGGCCAATGACTGAAAGAGATCATTCAAGGTTCCATAAGGGGTCAGCCCTGCCTGACGTCAGGAAGCAATAAAGCACCGTGGAAAGAAGAGTAGAGTTTTAGAGAGTGTGGGTTCAAAGCCAACTCCGCTCCTGACTTATGGAAAACCCTCATGTGAACCACTTAACTTCTTGGGGTTTTCACTCTCTGTCCATAAAATAGAGGGAGTGATTTATAACTTGCAGTGTTACACTGAGAATTAGATAAGGAACGACAAATTCTAGCACACAGTTAGCCTCAATGTTAATTACTGTGTGTATGTGTTTTATCCTCACCACAAGGAACTGTGTATCTGGGGTGAGCTGAATGTCTGGTACTTTCCAAACTGAAGTGACTTCAGTGTGGAGAGACTTGTGCTTTATACCTGTTAGATAGCTTTGCTTTCCTTGTAAGAAAACGTGGCTGTGTGTCTACAGAAGCCCAGGGGAAGAGCAGAATAGGTGTTTTTAGTTCATCGTGAGCATCAGAAGGGGGAGAATTAAGGAGGGCATGTTTTTCAATCTGTCAGCTTGAATTCCCTTCCCAAATTCCATTCTGGTTATATGATCAGGCTACTGCGTATTTATGGGTGGCCACAGTCTGGCTGGAGGGGTAGATTTAGTCAGAAAGGAAGTATTTTTCCCTTCTAAAGACAGCGAGCACGAGAAGCAGCAGCATTCAGAAAGCACACGGTGAAATGTGTTATTGATTTGGGGGTCACCGGGACCTGGGTCTGAAAAGTGGCTCCATCACCCTGCATTCTAGGATCTGGAAAAATTATTCATCCTCTCTACTCTTCAACTTAGTCTTTATCCAATAAGCATGGTCCATTACTCAGAGACGTCGTGTGGATGTTTCGTGAGATGATGTGCACAAGAGAGGCACAGAATAGACTAGGCTCTCCATGATCATTAAAATAAATTAAAATCAGCATCCCGTGTTAAGCCTTTTATGTTTCCCATATTCTTGTCTACTGTCTTACTCGGGGAATCGTATGGATTCCTGTTCCAGGTGGGGACCCGAAGGGGCAAACTGCAATGCAAAACAGCAGCCTGAATGTGCACTGCCTTGTTTTATGATTTTTAACTGCATTTTGTGTCACTTAAGGTTCTGGGGAAATGTCCCAAAGGGCTGAAAACAATGGGGTGAGTTTCAGACCCTCCACTCCCACATCAGCCAAAGCAGTCCCACATTTACCTCCGTACTGGAGTTCTGCCATCCATTTCATTTAATGAATGTTTCCACAACTAAATATAAGTTTGAAAACCACTGTCTGAGAACATGGATTTCAGATAAGTCCTTATAAACTGAGAAGCAAGAAAACTAAGAAAAACCTCCATTTATTGAGCCCCTACTACGTGTCAAGCACCGAATCTGCCATATACTATCTCATTTGGACGTCACAAAAGCCCAGAGAGATACAGATCGTCACCCTCTTTATATGGACAACAAAACTGAGGGTTGGAAGATCAGTAACTTCTTAGGGGGGAGGAGACAAGCCGTTAGTAGAAGATGAGATAGGGAAGCTAGGTTTTTCAAACAAAGCACAGAGAAAAAAAAATCTTTAAAGACTGTAGAGTTGGTCATACCCCTTTTAATCCTTATCCAATTCACACTTTTCTGAGCAAACCAGAGCATATTCATAATGTGTACGCATTTCTTCCCCTAAACGCCGTCATCCACCTGAAACACGTATGGTCAAAGCACAATCACCTCCATTGCAATAGGCTCCGTTGCACACAATGCCAGCAAATTTCCCCCAGATTTCTTTAGTGCTGAACAAACCTCCCCCAGTCCTCCATTGGGCTGACCATATCCAAAGGGCAAAGCAGAAAGCTGGCGGGGGTGGGCAGCAGGGTTTATTTCTAAAGAACATATGGGAAAGCTTCATAAAAAGTGGCGAGGGGGTAGTCCACAAAACATGAAAAAGAGGCATTCATTCTTCAAGTGGGCCTCCCTGTCCTGCTCTCACTCTGAACGGAGAGCATTTCCAAGAAGACCCCCCCGCAGCATCCTACTTTATAGCTGACAGCTTTCGAATCTGAAAACGCCCAAACTCAAAACCTTGTGCATGCTGGAGTCAGAATCTGACATTTACATCCAGCCCTGGGCTGTTCCCTTTCCCCTAACCTGTGCCAAAACAACCTCCTGCTTGTGAAATATAGCCAAGTCTCCGACCTGCCAGCCCAGTGAGACGCCCTCAGAATAGGGAGATGAAAAGAAGGGGGCTCGGGGTAGGGGGTGAGGAACACATGAGAAACAGTCCAAGATTGCCTAAATGCCTCTTTTAACTTCCAAGGTGATGGCAGTGTTTGACAAATGACAGTGATTTTTCCAAACTTCCGGTTACTGAGCACTCACTCTCCCAATGCTTTATGCTCCATTTCCTTCTCATAATGACAACAGAAGTTATTGTCCCCATTTTAGGTAAGTGGACACTGAGGCCCACGGAGGTTGCAGATTCTCATCATGGTAACATCTATGATAGTGGTGGTGGGGACACCAAAATGACTGACGCCTGGCTTCGGACCCAAGCTCCTAATCCCCTTGTAGCACTGAAGAGAGAGAGGACCCCCTGTGCCCTTCTCAGAGTCTGCCAGGTAGATCTTCCCAGCCAGGGGGCAAGGGGTTTCTCAGGGCTTTCTGTGATGAGGGGTGAGGAGGGGGAGGTGATTCTAGAAAGATGCAGGGTACCACTGGCTCTAAGCACCCCAAGACATGCACAGGTACCCAGCCCAAGGATCAGTGAATCAGGAAATACCCAGGGGGAGTCCCCCTGCCTGTGGGTATGCATGGAAGTTGGGGTCCCCCCTCCCACCTAGTATTCTAGCTGCTCATCTGGCCCTAGGACTTGCCTCCTCCCTTCTGTTCTTCAGCCCTCCTCCCTCTCTCTGTCTAAACACAGGGAGGATGTGGTGGAATGAGGGATGGATACAAAACTTTTGTACACTGCAAGGTGAGCGCCGTTTAGATATACAATTTTATTGTTCTGTCATCCTCTATCAGCCTTCCCTTAACCTATCCCAGAGCAAGACCACAAATGATCTCCACCTTCAAATTCTACCAGTCTCCCCCGCAGACCAAAATAATCACAGGTGAATCAGCCAGGCAGGGAGTTAAGAGAAGATTCCCACTTTTCCTCTGGAGGACACAGAGCTAAAAACTTTACAGAAAGTTCCCTCCACGTGCGACTGCTCATAAAACTCAAACAACGCCCCCCCCCCCAAACCTCCAAGTCTGGGAGGGGTAAGCAGAAGACAGTCAAGGTGCATCTGATCATAACAAATACACCGTTTTGCCAACGGCGAAGACACGGAGGACGTTTTATAATGATGAGCCCACTGCTCCTCTGACACCAAGAATGCAAACAGTGCGCCATAACGATCTTTGGTGATGCGGGTTAAACACACTTACCTCTCCGGAGTTGGGAAGGACCTAGATCCTTGAATGAACCAGCTCCATGGAGTCAGTGCCTGGCTGTGAGCAGCGGGGCTCCCACGTGCGCTGCCCCCAGCGTCACCCGCAGCCACACAGTCTTTGTGCGAAGAGAGGCCGGCGTGAGTCTGCGCTCGCAGGAGAGCAGTGACAGTAGGCAGGCTGTGGCCAGCGCAGCCAGCTTTGGCTGGCTTATATAGCAGCTCCTGCCTCTGTAATGGGACGCCTCGCCTCCAGACATCCTTTCCTACTTTTTCAGTTGGTGAATTAAAGGAACAGCCCTCCCATCGGAACAGGGTTAGCTCATGAAAGACGCACTCACTCCCTGCTCCCTGCCAGGAAAGGAACCCATTTGCATACAATTTATGGCAAAAGTAGGAATTCCAGCTTCCCTCTTTTGCCTCCTCCCCTTCTCCACCCCCAACCCAGACCCAGAGCAGCTGTAAGCTAGGTGTGATTTTTGCTTGGCTCCCCAAACGGATTTTCTCATTGTGAGACAGAAGCCCAGGGAATGAGAGGGCGCAGGACCGGCAGCTCTGGCTCTGCTGCTCAGGCGGGCTGGAAACGCCACCTCTACCCTGGGCTCGCGGCGCGCTGGGGCTCTGCTCCGCAGCTGCTCAATGGCACCTCCAAAAGGAAAGGGGCTGAGCCCAGTTCCTGGAAAGAGGACCTAAAGCCCTGCAGAAGCCTAGGGCGGTTGGGTTTCTCTGGGCCAGCAGAGAGATAGCCCAGGATTAGCTGTCAGCAGCAGGGCAGTGCGGGGAACAGCAGATCTGCCCGGCTGGTCTTCTGGGCGAGGGAGCCTGCCCAGCTGCCCAGAGGCTTCACCCTCCCAGCAGCCCCCCCAGCCCCCCCCATGAGGGGCAGCTTTGTGGACAATGCCCATGTTCCGTGAATGGGCCCGTCTTCTAAGTAGCACCTCCTGGGGAAAACCTTTCTGAAGTTTTCTTCTCAGTGCGGAAAGGTGTCCAGCACAAAGAAAAAAAAAGGTTAACAACTTAATCTTTGAGACATAAACTGCGCCTTTGCTCTCCAGCGTGCTGTGGATTCTTTCCAAGCTCTGAGTCATCCGTTCACTCGGTGGTTAGCATGCACTGAGGATCCGCAGGGCACACACAGGCATGCGAGGCAGTCGGGAAGCCTCGAGGGCACAGCACCCACATTTCAGCTTGTCACAACGCACAGCAGTTTTGTGACCGTGGAGGGAAATGAGGCCCTTGGAACCTGTGGAGATGGTTGGACCCACCCTTATTAAGTCTATAGTAGGTGCTCTGCGAGGCACTTCATGGATATTATTTCATTACAGGCTTGCTCAAGCCAAGCAGGTGTCGACCCCTTTTGACACATGAAGAAAGGGAGGTTTAGGGAAGTAATTCAGTCCACTTAGGGAATACACCTGGGAAGCATTTAGATGACAACACGGGACTCTATAGTTCTTTCCAATGTGCGCCACTGTCCAGGAACATTGTCAGATGATATTTAAATGTTTTATGCCCTATTGAATTATAATACTGCTTGTACAAAAATAACTGCTCTATTTAAATATAGAAAATATATTTCTTTGTTCCATAAGAGCTAAAGGGGAGATCCTTGGTTTTTGTTTTTGTTTTTTTGATTCATTACTAATAATGAATGTTTTTAATAATGAATGATGTAATTCCCATACTTATTATTATTGCTGTGGGCCTCAGTTTCTCTGTCTGGAAAAAGTGGGACAAGGTTAGGTCATCCCCATGGTTGCTATGGCTCTGTATTCTAGGATCTTCTGCTTAAGTGACCCTCCCAGACAGCAAGAAAGCCCATAAATAGTCATGTCATAAACAGCTCATTTGAACTTTTGAACATTCTGGCTGATTCAAATGTTGGTTGTTTTGGAAGTTTTTAATTCTGTGTTTCAGCCAAAGTATGTTGCAGTAGCACAAGACTGTGTCTTTCAACTTGCAGTGAATGCTTCCTGGCCTCTTGGTTTCCCAGATTTGACCAAGTTTATCTCTCAGGGTTAGGGAGTAAAACATTAGAACAGTATGTACTACATTTCACATGGTATATAGGCTACATTTACATATAGCATGTAATCAGTATACGTTTGCGATTATGTGTGTATTTAACTGCAATAAGAAAGCATGCTAGAGGGCGCCTGGGTGGCTCAGTGGGTTAAGCCTCTGCCTTTGGCTCAGGTCATGATCTCAGGGTCCTGGGATCGAGCCCCACATTGAGCTCTCTGCTCAGCAGGGAGCCTGTTTTCCCCCTCTCTCTGCCTACTTGTGATCTCTGTCTGTCAAATAAATAAATAAAATCTTAAAAAAAAAAAAAAAGCATGCAAGGAAACAGGGTAATAAATATGACTTCTGGGAACATCCCAAACCTGACAGCTCCTGTCCTCCCCGTCTTCCACAGGATAGACTAGGGGTCAAATACAGGTGGCTTGGACAATCAGAGGGAAAACAAAGCCAGATATCACTAGACTGGTCCTCAAGGCAGGAATAAGTCAATGGAGCAAACACAGGAGACTCTGAGTAAGCATTCAGTTACTATCATGGAAGTATATTCTGGCAACATATGAAAGAGATGGCTAGCTTTATTTATGTATCTTTAGAAGAGACAGGAATTTTAGGAAGTTTCTCTAAAATCCATGTGGCATCTTGAGAACCACACCCTGGCTTCTGTGTAAGGAGTGGTCCAGACAAGGACTTCTTTCCATCGATCTGTGCGCCTTTTGCTGCCTCTGTTCCAGGCAAATTTAGAGTCTGGATACACTTTCCAACAACTGAACCCTGGCTAATGCTGTACTCTACCCAGAACTCTCACCTCCACCTCCACACATCACCTTATCGTCCAGTTCTGATCCAAATTCCCCACAGAGCTTCCTAGATTTCATCCACAAAAAGTGTTTCCAAGCACCCTAATATGTGGGAATTCCGTTAGGACATTCGTTATCTGTACATGGTAGATGGATGTCTAGTTTTTTCCCCTTACACTCTAGGCTTCCAGAGTACAGGGATCACGCCTGCTTTTTCTGTGTCGAGCACAGAGCCTTGGGCATTGCAGAAACTCAGGAAATAGAGTTTAATGGATGAATACAGTAATGGAGGAACAAGTGAATGTTTGACATGCTGTGCTGTATCATTAAACATTGTCCTTGTTCTTTCATAGAGTATGAGAGGGAAACTAGATTATCGTGTCCAACATACCCATTGCACAGATGAGGAAAGGGAACTCACAGAAATTACTTGCTCAAAGCCACCATGGCTGCTTTCCACTCTAGACATTACAGCAGGGGATGCTTATAGAATTAATAACCACTCACTCTCCTGTTTGGCAGAGGCCACACCTCTTGGCATCCGATCTCTTACGGTCTTGTCCTTCTTCGTACCGTAAGCTCTTTCTTCCACATGAGAGGATGGAGTGAGTGCTTGGAAACACCTCTGCACAGAGTGGGCCAAAGGCTGATCCTGTTGTTTCTTGTTTGCAATCCTCCCTCACTGGCTGCTGGTGGAGGCTGTGGTTTGAAGGCCAGAGGGAGCATGAGGGTTTGCCTCAGGTGAGATCATTCTCATTTCCTTGAAGGTCTGTGAAATGCAATGCTCTTTTTGTTTTTCCAGATGGATCAGCCAGTGAGTGGAATGTTGGTCAGGACTACCTCTATCTGAGGCAGTCAGGCGTTCATTTCCTTGAGAAGTCTGGCACCCCCTTCCCACAGGACCCCCTGCTTCCCACCTGCTTAGCCACTCCTTCACTGTTCCCAATCTCTTCCTCTTCTTGGGATTCATCTAGTGTGCTAACTCCCGAAATGTGCTAACTCCAGAAATCCCACATGACTCTACAATTACCAGAAATCTCTCCCAGAGCAACGAAGGAGCTCGGACCCAACACAATGGGCTAGTCATTCAATTAGACGCATTTGTTTGGAGTCAAGGTTCCCTAATTTGCGGTCCACAAGTCTTTGTTCGATGCTTTTTGCCATCTCTTCTCATTTTTCCTGAGACAATAAAGGACGAGAAAGCTCAAGGCGTCATTGAATGAACTGCAAGCTAGAGGACAGCTTTCCTTCTTGATGGAATAGGGTAAATCAGCTGCATAATCAACCGATAGGTAGACTGGTCAGCATCGCAGAAGGGATGGAGCTTTGGCTTAGAGTGGGGCAAGTCCTGAGAGTGGGACAAGTTACTGGGTAACTTGGGGGCAAATCCCTTCCTTGCCTTGGTTTTCAGGGTACTGGTTACCAAACAAGTCACCCCTAAGGATCTTAGCAACTTAAAAATTTTAAGTAAAATAATCAAAGAAATAATTTAGAGGGCTCTGAGACTTTGCACATTCAGTGACCTGTCCCTAGAACAACCTTCCTTCTTCTTTGTCTGCATGGCAAGTTCCTATGTCATTTCTCAAGATTTACTTTATATACTTCCAAGAACATTTCCATGGCCTTCCACTAAGAGAGAAGGACCCCTCTTCTATTCTCATCCAGATTTCCATTTTTCATTTTTAGCACATTATATATTTTACCTCAGTAGACCATGAGGGTAGGCACCATACCTTTCCTTGGCTTATTAACAGATATGTTCATGGTTGGTTCCTATGCTATGCCACTTGCTAATTATTGTGAATATCATTCCTACACATCATGGTTCTTAGAATGGCTTAGACCCACAGTAGATACTGAAGCTAAACAACAACAACAAAAAAACCCTTTCTTGGAATGATTTATTAGATGATTGGAGTCTTCATTGTTATCACTGATTTCCTCATCTATTTCCTCATTGAGACTATGAGAGCTCCTTTAAGACAAGAACTCTGCTTCCCATCCCAAAGCACTGAGAAGTCAGTTAATGTTCCCATGAAATGACTGACTAACTGATTATCTAGATGATGGAAAAGGCATAAGACTGGTAGGTTGGGGTTTCATCAGCTTGACCATCTACAAGGTGAATTACCTTGAGGAAATCATGTCCCTTCTTTGAAACTCAGATTCCCCATTAGAGAGACAGATAAAAATTCCTAACCCTAGTACCTCTAAACATTGGTTTAAAGATGAAGGAAGAGAGTAGAAGAGAAATTGTGATGATTTATACATATTTGGGGGATAATAAATGATTTTTCCCCCTAAAATTCCAGTCAAATGCTCACACTTTGCATTACTGAATTGCACTTAGAGAAGCATGAATCCCAGGTTCTGTCTAAAATACTTCTGCAGGTTTAACAGGGGAGAAAAGGGAGTTGAAGCCACCCGGTGCTGTCTTGTCTTCTAACATTTTCCAAAGAAGGCTTCTTAGCTGGAGGCCCAAGGGGAAGAGGGAGGATTCAAAAGATTAACACTGGCCCATGAGAAGTTGGAAGGTCTGAAGTTGTGGATTCCCTCCAGATGGCTGGGGAAGTGGTCTGGGGCATGTTTACTAGTCTGAGCCCAGGCTGCAATGACAAATATGAGTGAGTCAAGCCATCTTGGGGCTTAATGCAGGTCACAGAGGGAATGCATAGCTTTGAAGTTAATGCAGATTGGGTATCTTGACTGATTTGTTGCAGCTGAGTTAGATGCTCGTGAGGAAGTTTAACTTGTCCCTTCTCCTTGGTTTTTTTTAGATTTTTGTTGGTGGACAATGGTAGATAACAGTAGCTCACATTTATTGAGTGGTCCCTGTCATGTAGGGCATCTTTTAAGTTGTTGGCTTGTGTTCAGTTCTGTGATGTTTACCATGAGCCTCCTAGGTAGACACTCTTATTATTGCCCTCTTTCAGATGGGGAGTGTGAGGTACAGAGATGTTAGTAGGTACATCATGCCAGACCCATGAGCAACAAATGGCAGCAAGAAGAAGATCCAGACTCAGTCTGTAAACTCCAACCTTGGCTTCTTGTTTTTGGGGGGTGCTTCCTTACATATTTCACAGTTACCCAGAGGCAAAGATGACGTGCTTGAACCCAGATGGACCAACCGGACAGACTTTGGAGTTTGTGCATAAAAATCTAATGAGGCAAGAAGGGCTTTGGTGGGGGTGCCTGCACCCAACTCTTGATTTTGGCTCAGGTCATGATCTCAGGATCGTGACATCAAACCCGAAGTCATGCTCCACACTAAGTGTGGAGCCTATTTGTCCCTCTCCCTCTGCCCCTCTCCCTACCCCCACTCGTGCTCACTCTCTCAAATAAATAAATACATAAAATCTAAAAAAAAAGAAGGGCTTTGGTTAGGTGTTTCTGGGTGCTCTAACTACAGGGCTCAGTGACAAGTCCCCATCCGTCCATGCTAATACTAGAGTTGTGAATGGATCTGGTATGGATTTGTTCCCATCCTAATTCAACCATTAACCAGTTATGAGAAGAAGGAGGACCTGGGCCATATTACTTAACTTGTGTGTTATAGGTCCCCCACTTGTAAAATGGGCCCAGTATGAACCGATACATCCTAGAGTTGCTCTCAGGAATAAAGGAAATATACCCAGTCAAATGTTTATGCTTGCCACACTCTGAGTAATCTCAAAATGGTGGTCATTGACTCTTACAGACAAGTCATTTATTCTACTCTGGGCCTTTACTTTCTCATCTTTTTTTTTTTTTAAAGATTTTATTAATTATCAGATAGAAATCACAAGTAGGCAGAGAGGCAGGCAGAGAGAGAGAGGGGGAAGCAGTCTCCCCACTGAGCAGAAAGCCTGATGCGGGGCTCAATCCCAGGACCCTGGGATCATGGCCTGAGCCAAAGGCAGAGGCTTTAACCCACTGAGCCACCCAGGTGCCTCTAATTTCTCATCTTAAATGACAGAAAAGATAATCTCAGAACCATGTTCTAAAATAAAAATGTTCACAAAAAGAATGTATAGACATTGAAACATACCTTGAAATTCCCAGGTTGGCCAAATTGAGTTCATTGAAATAGCCCACACAGATTTCCCTTCCATCCTGCTAAGCATGTGCAAAACACACACACACACACACACACACACACACACACACAGGCATGCATGCACATATGCGTGCATACTCACGCACCTCACTGAGTATTTTCCCAAAGGGCTGTTTAGTGTTGGTTTGAGAGATGATTTATCTGGAAGAAGTAGCATTAACTTCCTTGGAGTAGTGGAATACATTTTCCAATCCCTCCTGTAGCGGGCTTTAAGGTCTCTGTCCTGCCACAGTTTTCCAAGCCTTTGTGCATTCTCTTTCCTTAGTGATGCTGGAAAATTCTCCCCTATTTGGAGTCAGCTGGAAGGTATCACTTGCCTCAGAGCTGGAAGCTCCCTTGGATGGACTGTATGGGGTACGGGGTCACTCTCCTCCTAGGGGAGCACCGTGGGCTCGCCTTTGTCCTGATGGGCGGTCCCACCTCTAATCTTTCCCTATGCCGCAGTCTCCCAACAGCAGGAGTAGCAGCAAATAGACCACTTATATTTGTTAATAACATGACAAAGCATTAATGTTACTTCTATTCTCATGCCTACATTCCCCCTTCATTAAGGGGGTGGGGGGACACTGAGGTGAGGAGAGGTCAAGGGACTTAAAGTCACATAGCCAGTGTGTAGGTTGACAGAGGTTTTCCGCACGTAAAATACTGGGCTCCTTGGTTTGCACTGTGGAAGCTGTCTATATGGGTATTATTTCCTCAGTTTTATGAGGTACGGTGACATAACAGAAGAAGCCCATTGCTTGAAACTGGACAGACTTGGGTATCATCTGGGTTCTGTCATTTATATAGTGTGTGATGTTTCAAATGCCGTCACTGCTGTGAGCTCCGTCTGGGTTGCTGCCTATAAACTGGGGGTTGAGACTATTCACTCTGTTCAGTGGACACGAGGACTACAGTAGGCCGATAAGCAACCCCCAACCCTCCGGAAGATGGCCACGACCTAATTCCCCAGAACTTCTAAATGTTACCTTTTATGGCAAAAGGGACTTTGCAGATGTGATTAAATTAAGGGTGGTGTCTTAAGGAGATTATCGTAGATGCAATCACAAAGTGACCTTACAAAAGGGAGGCAGAGGGAGATGTGACTGCAGGAGAGACGGCAGAGTGACTGGGGAACAGGGATTGAAGGGTTGTGGCCACATGCCAAGGATTGCTGGCCGCTACCAGAAGCTGAATGAAGCAAAGAACAATTCTCCCCAGGAGCCTCCAGAAGGAACTGGCCCCATGGACTACTTGATTTTAGCCCAATAAAACTCATTTTAAGACTCTGCCCTCCAAAACGGCAAGGGAATAAATTCTTGTTCTTTTTTTATTTTTCAATATTTTATTTATTTATGTGACAGACAGAGATCACAAGTAGGCAGAGAGGCAGGCAGAGAGAGAGGAGGAAGCAGGCTCCCCACCGAGCAGAGAGCCCGATGCGGGGCTCGATCCCAGGACCCAGGGATCATGACCTGAGCCAAAGGCAGAGGTTTTAACCCACTGAGCCACCCAGGTGCCCCAATTCTTTTTCTTTTAAGCCCCTGAATTGGTGCAGATTCTTATAGTAGCTGTAGCCATAGGAAACGAAGACAAGGACTCAATGAGATGATGTCTCTGCATCGTGCAGAGCAAGGCCTTAAAACTGGTCATTCCACATCAGTAGATTCTCAAATATCTTCTTATTGCAGCTCCTTGGATATGACTTTTTAGGTACCATCTGGAAGATGGGGAAAGGCATGGAAGCTGGAGGGAGCTCCACCTCCCCCATGAGCCTGACAGTTTTGAAGTGGCCTCTGGATGGAGGAGTTTTGCAGTGTTGAGTGATTTAGTCCAGAGACAGGGGAAAAGCTGGACTTACCCATCACGTCCTTATCATTCCAGGGGCAGCCTGGCCCTCATAAGTGTCAGACTTATCTAGGCAGCCGCTCATCTGTAACTCTGAGCTCAGACCCCTCTGCAGCACACTTTGTCAAGCTGAAAGAGCTAAGAGATCCCTGTGCTCAAGGAAGAGATAAGAAAAGGAGGCTCGGAGTCGTGGCCTGCTCTGCCCACACACTGTGAATTGTGGTCAGCTGAGGCTAAAGTCCAGTGCTGCTGATTCTCAAGTAATGGATCATAGGGAGGAAGGGACCTGTCGAGTTTCTGTGAGACTCGCAGAAGCCAGAGGAGTTGAGTTCTTAGAAAATCCTTCACAGGGCGCCTGGGTGGCTCAGTGGGTTAAAGCCTCTGCCTTGGCTCAGGTCATGATCCCAGGGTCCTGGTTTCGAGCCCTGCATCGGGCTCTCTGCTTGGTAGGGAGTCTGCTTCCTCCTCTCTCTCTGCCTGCCTCTCTGTCTACCTGTGATCTCTGTCTGTCAAATAAATAAATAAAAGCTTAAAAAAATCCTTTACAGAGCTGTTTCTTCTTCTTTTTAAGATTTTATTTGTTTCCTTGAGGGACAGTGAGAACACAAGAGGGAGATGCAGACTCCCTGCAGAGCAGGGAACCCAATGCGGGACTCATCCCAGAACCCTGGGATCATAACCTGAGCGAAGGCAGAAGCTTCACCCACTGAGCCACCCAGGCGCTCACACAGAGCTTCTTCTACTTAGAAAGAAAAGAGGTAAGAGGGTGGCTGAGAAGAGCGAGGGTCACTTGCCAGGCACGGCTCTGCCTCCCGGCTTCTGTGCACAATCCACAAGTCCTCTCTCGTGGACTTCCCTCAGATTCCCAGCTCACCCAGTGACCGCATCACTTGGAGCTGTGGTATCTGGGGACCAAAGGAGCCTCATAGTGAGATGCCAAGCCAGGCTCTCAGACCCCGTCTCAGAGACCCACCTCTGTAGGGGAAGTTCAAAGGCTTCCTAAATCCTGTTCTGACACCTGCCTAGGCCGGGAATGGACCCAACTCGCAGAAGGATGGTACACGGGCGAGGGCGGTGCGCTAGCGTAAGTATAGATGTGTGATTCACGGTCTGAAGCAGATGACAGGGGACTTCCTCCCTGTAAGCACTTTATAAGGAAGTTCCGGAGAAGCCTTGCTAATCCCCATGGGCAGGAGGGGGTGGAGCCGGAATGAATCAGTGCGACAGCTGCATTGTAGACCAGCAGAGGGGGGCTCACTTTGAAGCACATTCTGCCAGTAGCTCCTCTGTGTCAGTATCCTGTTGCCAATGAGAGATCTTCTGGGAGCCTGGCTTCATGAGCAGAACTCAGTAGTGAATGCATGCTTTCAAAGGAAGTGGAAGTATTTTGGTTCTTCAGCAAGTTGCAGTCTTGTTTGCACACAGTGAATCTCACAGATGATTTATGTGAAACTGCTGGTATTCGACTACCTTTGACCTACAAAGCTGGCACTTACATATTAGTTCAACTAGTGATCTCAGGCCTTGCTGAGATCCCAGCACCACAGCTGCGTGTGCACAGAGCACAGCTGCTCACTGCTAGGGATGCAGGCTTGCCCAGTGAGGCTATCTGCCATGGCCAGAGCCAAAGGAGGAGAGCAGTGGTCCCCAGGTATTCTAGGACATGTAAAATCCTTGAGTGCCTGAATGAACCAGGAACAGCTCCCCACCAGAGCTGAGACTGAATTCTACTGGATGGTTGGTGATTATTATTATTATTATTATTTCATTTTACCAGTTACTTGAGTGATCACATAGAGCAGAAAGACGGGGTTAAGAGAAATAAAGAGCAAAGCAATAAAGAAATAAAGAATAAATAGGAATAAAGGAATGCTATGCTTCTTATGCTCCAATGTTGCAGAGTATTAGATTTACTCCAGGGCTATAGACATAAAACTACCAGCTTATGGCCAGCCATAGAAATCCTTCTTTCTTCCCATGGAGAACAATCACAAATGAAGTGATGAAAGAAGTTGCTTTAAAGGGAAGTTAGTTACATGATGGCTGGAGAGATGAGACCTAGAATTCTGCCAGACTTCTCAATGCCCAGACATCTGCTTTGGAGGCTACTCTCTGGCTAAGAATTGTCTGTGGCTTAATAACTATTAGTTATTAGTTAACTTAATAACTATTGGTTGTTTCCTTCTCCAAAGGTGCTGAGGTCAGAGGATGGAGAGTTTGTCTCTCAGACTTCTGAGTCCTTTTGTTCTCTCTATCCCAAACACCTAGTTTCCTTTAGGTACCTTGGAAGAACGCCCAATGGCAAAATCATTCTCTAGGTCTTGAGTGATCCAACAATATTTAACTAGCACCTTGAACAGTGACTGGCCTAGAGCAAGCACTCTGTAGATATTTGTTTTATGAATGGTTGAATCTCATCATCTTTGAAACAGAAGCTTGGATGTGAAAATCTGGCTCATGCTTTTTCTTTATAAAAACAGCCAATTTAATTTAGTATGGAATTGTTGATTGTCTATGTTTTTCCTGTAGCAATAAAAACAATGACTGAAATCTTTTGTTCCTCATTGTGGGATGTTGCATGAACAGAGTTGGCAGCAGTTAGAACTGCTGAAGCCTAGAATTGATGAGTTGAGGAGGAAGATATCAGACTGGTAATTTAGTCTGAGTTGTGGTTTGGTCGACAGTGCCTTCCCTCTAAGACGTCAATGTTTTCATGTTACAGATTTTATCTACTGGACTCAGACGTGTATCCCACCTTGGATACCTACCTGTAATGGGACCATGTGACAGGGATTAAAAGGTGATCCATCCAGCTCTGCAGGTGCTCACAGTCCTCATGGGAGAACACAGATCCTGAAATGGGTGACTGCGGAACAACGTGATATGTGTTGTAGTGAAAGTCCCTGTATGAGGCTATGATAGGGACACAGAAGTACAGAGAACCAAATTTTTCCCATTGCTCGAACACCTCCCGTATTAGGAGATTCACTATTTTAACAAGAAAATGCAGAAAGAGTGCATTGACCTTTTCTATTCGCTCAGCATCTCACAAAATGAGTATCTATTATGTGCCATGTACTAAGTCAGGTGCTGGAGAGGCAGTCAGTAAAAGGCATAGTCTCCACTCTCACTGAACTTTCAGGTTCATGGTGAGGTGACCACAAAACACATAAGTACACCAAAAAGCATATACTCACAAACAAAACAGTGATGAGTGTGGTAAAACAAGAACCAAGTCACTGTGAGAGGCTCTACATTGGTTCCCATTTCCTGGACAAACTTAGTTCAATCCTGAGGAGTGAGAATTTTTTAAAGTTTGTATTTTTTAAAAAATAATTAAGTCACTCCTTGTAGACAAAACTGATATCTGCAGAAAATACTTAGCCATTTAAAAATACCTTGCTATTGATTGAAAAAGAATAACATAAGCTATTTTTCTTTATTAATGATACTGGTTTCCTTTGCAGTTTGCAGAATGGGAATGTGAATTTTTACTTGACTCATTTAAAACATATTTATATAATATTTATTTTGTGCTATGGACTTAAGTGCGTCCCAGGTGGCAAACTCATTTAATCCTCCTAACCTAGTGGAGACATATTATTTTCATCACTATTATTTCCACTTCACAGTTAAGGAAATAGCTCAGGAACTCAGAGAGGTGAGATAACATGTCTCAGGCGGTACGACTGGTAAATGGCAGGGCCTGGACTCAAATCCTGCCTCTTCGACTCCCAGAATCCCTGCTTATCACCACTACACTGCTGCGCCTTGAGGAGTTCCCAAAGCAAATGAACTCTCACGCCATTAGATGTGCCCATCTAATGGCGTGAGAACTGAGCATTTCCATCTCTCTGTTGCTGGAGAGTTAGCCGACGCTCCCCGTTGTGAAGTGCTTTGCCCAGCCACACAGCTGGTAAGTGTCAGAGCTGGAATTAGATCCTGGCACCGTCCAACGCCAAGGACAAGCCTTCAGCTCCACGTCACCACTTAGGAGTCTTACAGCATAGGGGCCGCCCCATTCTGGGGCAGAATACTAGAAACACAGTCCCTGAAACATGCTCCTTCTCTTCAGCCTGCCCTTTACTTTATATGCCTTAAAATGTACCACCCCCTTAGGGGTTAATTATATGCGCGCTCTCTCATGTTGATTTACAGACTTGAGTTGGTTAGTCTTGTCTCCGTAAAGGCACAGGAAGTCTGATTCCTCCACTCAAACCCACCTACCTCTGTCTAGGCTGAGGCTGAATGTAGACGTTCTCATTAAATACTCACTGGTTTAAATCACGGACTTTGACATTTTTGCGATGTTGCATACACACTCCAAAGTAACGCACTAAGAGAACCCAGTGGTTCTGAGCTTGGGGTTTAAGTCACAGGGACCCGGGTTCAGATCCCAGCTCTCTTACTTTCAAGACTGCATGCTCCTGGGCAAGACTGGTCACCTCCCTGGGCCTCTGTGTTTTCATCCATGAAATGGACGTAAAAACCACTACATTCACGTTCTTAAGTCAGTGAGATGAAGCACTTACTATCATACTCAGGACACATGAAATGCTAAACAACCGGTAATTATTATTGCTTCTAGATTTTTCTCTTTATTGAACTAATATAACTTGAACATAACTTCCTTACCAGCTTTTACTTCATCTCTAAAACTAGAAGAGCTGGGGACTTACTGCATTTTACTTTCCTCTTGAATTTTTCTCTGCTTTGATATATGGTTTATGCCCATGGTTCGGACCTGGGAGAGAAGGGGTTTTCCTCCCGAGGGGGCATTTGGAAACGACTGGAGATAATTTTGGCTGTCACAGCCTGGGTGGGAACGCTTCTGGCAACTAGCAGACAGAGACCAGGGATGCTGTGGAGCCCCTTGTAATGCATGGGCCTCTGCCCGACCCCCAAACCAAAGGCTTAGATAGCATGAATACGTCAATGGTGTTGAGAGTGAGCAGCCCTGGTTTATCCCCTCTAGCACCTCACACACGTGTACGCACACACGCACACCATGCACTGCACACAGACGTGCTCACACTTATGCACACCCCCATGTCCCCTGAGCACATGGAGGGAACAGTGTGTGTGGATCCAAGACGTGCTGAGCTCCGGGATGAGGTCATGCTGGGGAGACCCACACGGGCCTGCGGTGAGACACATTACACGTGGGGGATCTCACCATTTCCGCACAGAGCCCTCACCTCGAGATCGCCGCCGCCGCCTCATATCCTGCTCTGGTCCCTCCTGAGAACATGGGAAGCCTCGCAGCAGATGGGCTTTCGCTTAGTCACAGTCTCTGTGGTCAGATTGGATTACGTCCACAGCAGCTCTGGCTCTGAGAGACCCACAGTGGCCTGGTGCTCTCTGGGCTGGCCTATGACCTTCCAAACTCAAGCGGATCCCAAGACAGGCAAGGAGAGGTGTTCGTTTGCAGCTTTATCAAAGGAGAGAAAGGAGGGAAACAGAAATAAGCCAAAGGATGCTGGTATCCTCTTTGGAGGGCAGGGACTGGGTGTTTCTCTGTGCGTATTTCTTGCGCTTACCACACCAGTGGCAAGAAGTCTGTAATTCAAAAAAAAAAAAAAAAAAAAAAAGAAAGAAAGAAAGAAAGAAAGAAAAACGGACGAGTGATAGAGATCTTGTAGAAGCTTTATTTCTTAGGAAAGGGTAAGAATGAGTACTAATTCTTACTGGTTATAATATTCCAGATTCTATTATGTGCCTAACAACTATTATTTCATGTAACTGAAACAGTGATGTGTCGATTAGCATCTCCCCTTGAGAGCTGTCAGGATACAGGACGAGTGAGGCTGGCTGACCCACGAGCACAGAGCCACTAAGTGACAAAGCCAGGATTTCAACCTAGGTCTCACTTCCTTCAAGGCCTCGGTCTTCACCAAGCTAGATGCCTCCCACTCGTGCAGAAGGCATGGCTTACCCAAGGGGAGTTACATGAGGAGTGATGGAAGGATCTAGGACTCCTCTTGGCATTGCCCTGTAGCAAACAGGTAGAACAGGTGTCTGTAAGGCTCCGGTCTCCCCCTGGGCACACGTTTCTCACCTGGCCATGCCGCTGCTGCCTTCTGTCTCAAGCTTAGGGTGTTTTCTGCTCTCTTCGTAGCCCATCCTCCCAGAGTCCTTGCTCTTGGGTTTATCTGATGAATAGCATCATTGGCTCAATTGTGACACATCTGTAGGTGGAAGTAAAAATTTGTAACAGGAAAAAACAAAGACAAACAAACAAAAATCCTTACACAATTTCTGTGGCTTAACACAATGGAAATTTGTATCTTGGCCATGAAGATCCCCACGAGGGGGCTGACTCTCCATCAAGCAGTCACACCAGAATGCTTCCATCTATGGAAGCCATTCCATGACTTCCTTGGACATCATGCTTACTTGCAGTGAGCCAGCGGTAGAAAGAAAATGGAGGACTGCAAGGGTGGGATCACGGAGCAGAGGCAGCAGCGACATTCTATGGGCTAGAACCCAATCACAGGACCGCACTCAACTGCAAGTTTATCTGGGAGACTTAGGAAAGTGAGGAAACAAATTTGATGAAGAGATAGACCATCCCTGCCAAAGTGGGGATCAATGAACTTGTTCTTGAATTTGGAGGAGATGGTCAGGGATCAGGAAGAAATTTTGGTAGGTAAGAGATCCGGCCGTATCCCTCAGAGCTCACCTTTGAGTTGACAACTAATTCTGTCTATGTAAAGACCTCCCTCCTGGGTGGAAACAGGGACAAGATGGTGAGCAACACTCCCCGGGGGGGTGGAACAATTTATAGGATGAAAATAGAACTCTTTGGGAAGAAGGATCAGTGGGGCCTCTTATCTTCCTGTTCCATGTGAGCGTAGCCATATTGTGAGTAATTCATTGGCTCATTTATTCCACAAACATTCATTTGAGCATGCTAGGTGGTGGGGACCTAAATATCCAGCCTCTGCCCTTGGGGTGCTTCCATTCAAGTGTGGAAAAGATGACGAATGGGGTAGAATGAGCCTTGTGGCAGAGGTAGGCACAAACTAAATGAGGATCATTTAACCTAGGCTGGAAAGAAAAATAACTGAGTCTTAAAACATCTTCAGAGCAAAGCAATTGGGAAAGGATGTTCTGATAAAAGGCACATCATGTGCAAGGCAAGGAGTCACAGAATAACATTCTGGAGCAGTGAATAATTCAGAAGGAATGGATACAGGATCCATGAGGGAGAGATGCAGCTGGACTAGATCATGATGACTACCGTGTGCCTGGCAGAGGAGGATGCATTTATTCAGCTTTTCTGACCTTCTGGAAAGGACAGTGTCCAAGGTGAAATAGGGGGTTTCATGAAACACAAGGGAACTGCCCATGGCTGGCTCTGGTGAGAACTTGCTGCTTGTCCCTAATGACTGGGGCACTGCCAGCTCACCATGTGCGTGCAGCTCACTAGGTCAGGGACTTCCTCTAGTTGCTTTGCCCTTGGAGCTGTTGTCCACACACAATCTCTGCTACACCTTCTAGCCTCTTATAGCAATAATGTGTGCAACAGACGGCATTGATTCTCTACCCACTTGGGTACCACTCTTGGTTTTTCCAAGGACTCTCCAATAAAATGATGTCCTCCCTCTTTCCAGCCCCAGGGGACTGATAGTTGTTTCCAGTCTCCAGAGAAAAAGATCGAGTCATCATATCATCACTCTACAGCAACTTAACACCCCGTAGTCATTGGCATTCATGAAAGAGACAAATTAGAGGATGCGCTGGGAACTAGAATCTCAGTCTCTCGTTTGTAATCTATTTTTGGATAGGAAGCAGAAACACATGGAAAAGATTTGATAATGTTAACAAATGACACAATAGTCACTAGCTGAGCCAGGAAATGTTTCTTTCCTCACTCAAGTGCTGAGTTTCAGTTACACAGACTTCTGGGAAGACAGCCTTGTCATCTTATCTAAAATGCCATTTCATCTCCCAACACTCAGCCCGAGTGCCACCTGCTCTGTAAGTCATTCCTCGATATTCCGCTCCAAACGCCTCTCTATATTTTACTTGTGTCTCTGTTCCTTGATTACTCTCTTTGCCAGGATCATAAATAATTCCTTCCATATGTGCCTCTCTCATGAGATTATAAAATAAGGTAACATTTATTATGTGCCTGCATGTGCCACGCACTGGGATAATTGTTTGACACTTTTTTTTTTTTCATGGAATCTTCTCAGATTGAGTGTGGGCAGATGTTACTAGTTCCATATTAAAAGTGAGTAGGTAGAAGTTCTTAGATGCTAAGTCCTGGAGGGTTTAACAATCTACACCTTTATCTTGCTCTGCACAGTCCATCGGTATGGCATAACAACAGTTCCGAAAAATGATAGGAACAGGGACACCTGGGTGGCTCAGTGGGTTAAGCCTCTGCCTTCGGCTCAGGTCATGATCTCAGGGTCCTGGGATCGAGCCCCGCATCGGGCTCTCTGCTCAGTGGGGAGCCTGCTTCCCCTCTCTCTCTGCCTGCCTCTCTGCCTACTTGTGATATCTCTGACAAATAAGTAAATAAATAAAAATCTTAAAAAAAAATTTGTTTTAATGATAGGAACAAATATCTTTGGAATTTTTCTTTTCCCTCCCCAAGCAATACAATATCCATTCAAGGCTTGTTTTATATTAGAAAACAAATACTAGGAAAGCTCAACAGTGGCGTAACCAAGGAGTCAGAGCAGTAAACCTTGGGCTTCTGCCACAGGCATTTACACCACAGGACATCTATTCTGCGCTTCGTCATGATACAGACAACGTTCAGTGACGTTGCGATATATTTTAGGATCAGATTTGCAAAACTTTGCTGAAACAGCTGTGTGTCACAGTGTGGAAAGGGCTTAGGCATCTGGACCACCCCTGTGTCCTTCCCTTTTTCATCTTCTTTCTTGACCTTTAGCAAGCCCAGTGTGCCTTTCCCTTGAAAGAGCTTACGGGACACAACCCTTCCTAGGGTCAATTCCCGGTTAAGAGAAATCTTCAAACACCTGCTTCAGTCTCTCTCTTTCTGTATGTGTGAGTGTGTGTGTGTGTGTGTGTGTGTGTATGTGTGTGTGTGTTGGGAAGGAGGCAAAAGTGAGGAAGTAGTTTCCACTCAGTAGTCTGGGGCCTACAGTATTGGAAAATTTCCCCAAAAAAGGAAATGTTACAAGAGCCTTTCTTTTGCAGAGCTTGGAGTGGATTCCTTTCTGTTTTTGGAAAAGCAGGTGTGAAAAAGCTATTATGTTCTCATCCATGGTCAGAAGGCCTGTTCAGACTTTTAAAACTGTGGAGAAAGCATTTGTTAGCCTCTGTTTCCAATTAGCTGGATGAGTTGGTTCCCCTGCTAGGGGAACATGGTCTCATGGAGATGATAAAGGCATCTTTACCATCCCCAGGAGAGGGAGGCTGGGGGTGGCCCTAATGAGTTAATGGCAAAGTTCGAGCTCATTTAACTTTTGCAATTACTCTGTTTGCAAATACAGCATCTACTATGAGAACATACAGTGTCCATTATGAGGCGAAGATGACAATGAAGATATTTATTTATTTAATACATATATTCTGATCACTAGTTCTATGTTTAGCATTATTTAGATGAACCACAGGGGTTGCCCTAACGAGGCTTATAGCCCAGGGAGGAGACAGACAAGTATAGTCACAGTTGTGATCCAACGTGACGAGTGCCATGGTAGAGTGGGTAGACGATCTATGTGGGTGGGAGTCAGTTTGGGGGAAGCTTGCTAGAGAGTGTTACACCTGAGCAGTGTCTTGGACATGATTTTGGGTTACAGAGAAGGGGACAGGAAAGAAGGAAAGGAGTTGGAAAGGGGCAGGGGTATTTGCCCTTTTGGTATGTGGAAATGGGAAACAGCATCCTGCATTCTAGAAAGGCTGGTGGGAGGCAGAGGGATCACTGGAGTTGGGCTGGTGAGAAAGGCAAGGTTGGTAGGTTCCCCTGCAGCCCTTGAAAGCCATGTAACGGATTTCAGTCTCTCCTACAGCTAGGTGATGGGAGGCCACTCCAGGATGTCAACAAGGCAGGGACAAGGATAGATTCAAGCCACAGAAATATCATCCTGACTGCAGGATGAAGTGGGGTTCAGAAGAAGGCAAACTAGAGTCAGGGAGACCACTGAGAGGCCATCAGAGTCATTTTAGCAGGAGATGGTGGTTTGGGCCAGGGCTGGACCTGTGGGAATGGAAGAAGTGGATGGTTTAAGCGATTTTAAGAACAAGCTGGCTAGGGTTTGGTGATTGATCAGATGTGGGGAATGAAATAGAAAGAAGCAGCATGCTGGAGGCAAGACCAGAGGATAGTGATGTTATTTACCAAAGTGGGATTAGGAGAATGAGATGACCACCATTTGGACCTGACAGTTCCAGCTCAGCAACAGAAGCCATAGCTGTGAAAAGATTCCTCTGTGACCCTGGCCTCAGAAGGATGTAGTGTCCATGTTCCATCCATCTCCAGACTTGGCCTGTGAGCTCATATACATAGAACCCCTCACTTGCAATGGAGCCAAGGGTAGACCAAATTCATCCCTTGAAGGGCTCTCCTCACTGGTTTGCTGTGTTTTTATTGTCACGGTCCTGAACAGTGAAATAGTTCATGTAAGCCAGGCTGCTGGGGTTTGCAAATAGTCTTAATTCTTACAGCAGAGTCACCTTGGCCAAGTTACTCAGCCCATCTGTAACTCGAGGTAGACATTAGGAAGGTGGGAATCATAGTTCCTGCTTGATAAATTTATCGTAGAGAGGAAAAAGTGTGTAGAAGCACATATAAGGGAGGAGGCACTTGATAAATACTGATAAAGCAAATGAGGCACTATCTTCCTCTTGGTTCCTTCCCTCCTCCTCTTAGTATAAAATGTAGACTGGATACACTGAAGGCCATGGATTCAGAGTCCTTCTTTTTTTGAGGGAGAAAACATTGTTGAGAGGTCAGCTAAGAGTAATCTCTTTGCATCCAGGATCATCAACCTAGAATCCTGATCTAGTCATGCTTCTTCCCACTGCTCAAAGGATCAAGCTTCAGTAAGGTTTTCCCGGCTCTTTGTGACCTATCCCCAACTTCCTTCCTGAGCGTATCTCCTGTCCCCACTTCCGACCCGCTGATTCCACCCACTGCATTAACCACAGTCTCTTTTCCATTCTTCAAATGTGATGATGGAATCTGCTGCCGTGTCAAAGTATGTGCTGGGTCTCCTGCTGGAACTGCTTTGTCTTCTCGCTGATTTAAAACCTGCCCAAACAGCACCAGCTCTTACAGGATAGGTCTCTCCACCCTTCTCTGATTCATAGCACCTTGATGGTTCTTCTAATAAAATGCTTACTACAGAGTATCTTAATTTTTTGTCCATGAGTTTATCATTCCCTTATTAGTAAACTGTGACCTCTTCAAGGCAGAACCTGTGTCTTCTTGGACTTGAAAGTTCCAGCAGTTGGCACAGACCGGTGTTTAGGTAAGGCTTACTGAGTGAGTCAATGGATGAATAAACCCACTTAAAACTGAAGCAACAGTAGATAGATGATATGCTTCATTTCCTCCTACTACCCCCCTAACTGGCCTTTACCCCAGTTTGGCAATCTTCCCAGAAGCGAAAGCATCTGGAATTGACCAAAGAAGGAAAGGGTATCCCAAAAAATGATTAAAAAATATTTATTGTGGAACACCTGTGTGGCTCAGTTGGTTAGACGTCTGCCTTCAGCTCAGGTCATGATCCCAGGGTCTTGGGATTGAGCCCACCATTGGGCTCCTTGCTCAGTGTGGAGCCTGCTTCTCCCTTTGCCTGCCACTCCCCCTGCTTGTGCTCACTCTTGCTCTCTCTTGCTGATAAATAAATAAATAAATAAATAAATAAAATCTTTAAAAAAATATTTATCGCTTTGCTTGTGTTCTCCAGATGAGGCATTGATTCCAAGGTGCCAGCATTATATTTTGTAATTGAAGAGTTTTTTTGTTTTTTTCCTTTTTTTTTTTTTTTTAAATCTCTCAACAAAGCCCAGAGCTGAAAATCTTTCCATTTCCTAACGTAAGCTGTGTTGACCAGTTACAAAGGGTAGCATGGGTTCAGGTGTAGGAACACTGGACTAAGATTGACAAAGAGAACCAGATCTAGTCCAATCTCAGCCCAACTTGACAAGCAACATTTATACTTAGAAAATGTGTCATCCTCCCCACCTTTACACAGATTAGTTTATCAACACGTAGGGTCCCTTTAAATACCTACCATTTGATCTACCCTGTTAAAATGATCGAAGAGATGGCAAAATACAGTAGTGGTAAATACAGTAAATCTTCAGGTGGTGAATATAGTAATCTTTAAGAGTTTGCTTTGTACCTCCAAAATAATCTCAGAAAACCATTTACCTTTAAAGTTGACAAATGCTGTTACTGTATGTTTAAGTAGTTGCAAAGGCTGTAACTTCAAGTATATTAAAATATAATAATCATTTTTGAATACAACTCTTTGAAACAGATTTCACAAAATCTAAATTCCATACTGATTTGGTACTATTTATCCATTAAGAAATACATGAATAAGATCTTTCTTAACAGTTGAAAACTTACATAGTTTGTTTTCCTCCTTAAATGTCTTTTCCCGTTCAATTTCCTCCACAGGAGTTTATCATATGTAGGGTATTTTTATACTTGAAAGTCTTTCTTTGTTATCCTACTCCTTTAAAACAAAAGATGTATATAAATTAATATTAATTTTTTTAATGTTCTGTAGGAATAGGGTTCCAGCACAAGATAATTTCTTCTAGATTGAATATAGTAACAGTTATTAGAAGTATTCAATTGCTGCACTTTTTTTAAATTTTTTATTTTTTATAAACATATATGTTTATCCCCAGGGGTACAGGTCTGTGAATCACCAGGTTTACACACTTCACATCACTCACCAAAGCACATACCCTCCCCAATGTCCATAATCCCACCCCCTTCTCCCAAACCCCCTCCCCCCATCAACCCTCAGTTTGTATTGTGAGATTAAGAGTCACTTATGGTTTGTCTCCCTCCCAATCCCATCTTGTTTCATTTTGGACCAGCCGCTGGAAAATCTAATTTAAAGGAAATCCTATACTCAAAAGAAAAAAAGGAAAAAAAAGATAAAATGTATATAGAAATTAAAATATTTTTAGTATAATAAAATGCATACTTGATCTCTAATAAATTTGAAAGCCATTGAAAAAAAAAGAAGTATTCAATTGATAAATTCACTATATACTTAATAAAATTTTGATAAGTATTTATGACATGAAGAAGATTTTATGGGAAATTCCTTCCTTTCCTCTCCTCCCCTTCCCTCCCCTTTCTTTTTATTTATTTATGTATTTATTTATTTTTAGGGAGCAGGGGAGGGTAGGAGGGAGAGAGAGAAAGAATCCCAAGCAGGCTGCACACCTGGTGTGAAGCCCAAAACAAAACTTGATCCCATGACCCTGAGATCGTGACCAGAGCTGAAATCTGACACTCACCTGACTGAGCCACCCAGGTGCCCCTGGAAGTGCTTTCTGAATGAGATGGATTTTCTTCGCTTAGATCATATGTCTGTTAAGGAATATACATTATTGCTAGGATGAGATGGTATTATATAAATTCTATTCCTAGTTTTCATGTTTAGGTTGTAAGCCCTGAGAAACCCATTCACAGAAATAAACAGATGAGAAAAGAAGGACTTTTGTTATAGCAGCGTTAATAATCTTTTAACAGGTTGTATGCCAAAAATCAGTTAGGAATAACCATTAAAAAGCCTTCTTAATGGATTTTAACTGACATTTTAATTAAGTTCCCCTTTAGTTTTGTTGTAACCAAAGCATTGGGAGTCATCTGACTTGCAAAATTATTTGTTACTAGATTATCAGTCATTCATTTTGTCAACAATTACAACAGAATTTTGAATAGTACCTTTGTTTGGTCTCTCAGACAAATTTATACCCCCAGGCAAGTCAAGATGAGTGAGAAGTATGGCTTCCTTTTTTAAAGTGGGTGAAAGGCATTTATGAAAAGGAGAGTATTCTTGTCCTCAGATTCTTGAGAAAGAGTGGAAATGAAAGTTGAGAATCTAAAAATTCCCTTAAAACTATCCGCCATCTGGGGACCTCGGAAAACCCTTGAGTACCTCTGTGGGCACAGTGCACTGGAGTTTGAAAATTGTGTTATGAGATATCCTTTCAATAATGAAATTAAGTATCCCCAGACAGGCAGCAAGGTTGTACAGGTAATAACAAGGAGATAACAGTGTAAAGCCGCTAGAAGTCAAGTTCATATTGACCTTACATGGACCAGATTCTATAACTCAGAAGAGGGAAAAACTCACTTGTGTCTCTGCAATGCAGCTTGACCTCATGAGCAAGCTTGGAGTCCTATGAATCCTTCAATTATGGAAACAGTATGTTAAATCTGGAATAAAGTTTAAAGATCATCTAGTCTGGAGAAGGCAATGAAACGTTATCTTTAATATTGGCTTGTGTTAATCGTTTATGACTATTTAGAGTTCTATATTAGGAAGGATTGGGAGGAATCCTCTGGGATCTGAAGGAGAGAATGCTGTGATTGATGAGTCATGTCTGTCTTCTGGCCCTGGAAGCAGGGCTAGAAGTGGCGTGGGTCCTCTGTATAAGCCTGGCATATCATAGGGACCACAGGGAGAACTGAAGCCCAGTGAGAGCAGGAAACTCCATCAAAATTCCATAGCTGATTAGTGGCAGGGTGGGAAGGATTATTTGTTCTTCAACATTTGGTGCTCATTCTGAGTTTGGTCTTATTTGCAACTGGCAAGTGTTTAGATATTTTAAAGCTGTAAGGGAGAAAAGTCTTTTGGTACAAATATGGATTTTTCTTTCTTTTAGGGAGAGCTTTTAGGTTCCTTCACATTTGTTCTCTGTGCTCTTTGCTGAGAGAAGGAAATGGGTCAACCATTATGAGGATGCTGAAAATACTGGGTGGTCTTAGTTACTTATCCAGAAAGAGCTCAGGAAAAGCCAAAACCATATAAGCAATTCTCCACTCACCTGGCTATGGATTTGACATCATCCCGGTCCAGGAAAACAGATGCACAGAGTGGAGTTAGCAGAGGCCTGCGAGGCCTCTTACTATGCTGTTACATCTACAGATGGTTTCCACTCATCCCTAACATCCTGCACACTCATAGCACCCTACATGAGTCCTTTTGCCACCTGAGTATTATCAGATACTAAAACTGGAGTGGGATTAGACAGAAGTCTAAGCAGAGATACAACGAGACATACACACGGATGGAGGGATTAACTTCATATATAACAAATGGATTTTACCATCCATATTGCCTTACTCTTTTTTCTTTTGGTCTCCTTTCTACATAAATCTACATGTGCCTCATTTTTTTTTTTTTTAAGCTGTATGGTAACATTCAGTTGATTCCAGGTTTTTGCTAGTACAAACAGAACAGTGGTAAATATACCTGTGACTTCATCTTGGTGCACTTCTGTGAATTTATTTGAAGGATAAATTCCTAGAAGTGGACTGGTTGCAACAAAGGTTTTAGTTCCCATCGATATTGTCACATGGAGAAGGTTACACCAAACTATGCTATATGGGAGGGCTGACTCTCTTACAAACAGCCAACCCTAGGTATTTTCAAATGTGAACAAGAGGAATTGGACAGTTAAAGTTTTGAAGACTCTCTCCTGGCCGCCGCAGCCTGGGTCTCCCCAAAGCAAGACAGCCGGGTGATGGCTGATGCCATAGACTCTGCTCAGAAGGCTGAATGCTCCTGCTTCAGTGGGAACAGGGGGTATTTCTTCAGTCTGTGCCCTACTTGGCATCTGTCCCTGACAGACCCAGCCAATGTGGGGAGCCAGCTGCTCTGACGGTAAGAAAGAGTGGATTGGAAACAAATTGATCTTTTCACAGCTGGCCGTTCCCTTCTCTCCCTTCAGCTTGGACCCAGCTCAGAACAAGGTCACTGATGTTCCGCTGCAACAAAGATGGCATTATTGAGGACTGCCTCCTTTGGGGGGAAGCGTTATTCCCCAAGAATGGCCTCTGTAGTGTCAACCATGACAAGCCCAGAGACAGGACAGCTACGAGTCTCCAAGGGTCTCCAAAGCGACCCCCAATCTGTCCATCCTGTTGACCACAGACTCTTCTATTGGTGTCCACAACTTTACTTAAAGGATGTCAGATGACTCTATTGAATAGACTATAACCTCTTGTTTTTCCTTCCTGGAGGCCCGTGCTCAGTGGGTGGGAGAATTTGGGGTTCACAAAGAGAACCATGTCAGCAAAAGGGGAAAGAATCTAGTGTTTATTCGAGCACCACCGTCTTATCACTGTTCATCCTATCACTCTGCTGCTTTTTTTCCTATAGTACTTGCTCCAGCTGAGAGAAATCTATTTGTTTATCTTTTTGTTGCCTGCTCCCCTACTACAGTGAAGGCTCCAAGAAGGCAAGCGATTGTTCAGTCCATGACTGTATCATCTGTTCCCAGAGTACCTCTTGGCCATTCAAAGTGCTTGATACATTCATGATACATTCATGAATGAATGAAGCTAATGAGTACATCCTGTGTTGGATAATGTCAAATATGTGATGTCATTTAATATTTAAACTTCATACAGTATCGATATTTTCATTTAGGAATAAGGACTTTGGGTCTCAGAGATGAAATAACACTTCTAGAACCACACAACTAGTAATTAGTAGAACTGAGATTTTCATTTAGGCCTGACTTCTATGGCCTTATCTTCAATGGCACTAGGATTCTGATATTTGAGAGTTTAAAGTCAAAAATATAAAAGGCTTTTGCAAGCAATGGGGGACATGATCATCGAAGACATTTGCAGGTGAACATGATGTGTTCAGCAGAAGATACTCCTCATTGCCCTCACCACAGTGACTAATTCCCAACAAGTTAAGTGTTTATGAGATCTATATTCATTTGGGGACAATAGTAGGGCTAATTTATGTGAATTTACACAAATTTGGGACCTCTGAGCTAAGTAACAAAGGGATCCTTATGTTAACAGTGAGTCAGTTTGAGGAAGGGAACTAATATTTTAAAAAGTCATGTGTGCAAGGAATCATGCTTTAAATATGTGATTCCCTTTAGTTCTTATAACATCATTTTTCTATCTTTCTCTCTCTGTCTCTCTTCCTCCCTCCCTTCTTCCACTCCACCTTTCTCTCTCTCTCTCTTTCTTTCTCTCTATTGATAGCATTTGGATATTTAGGTTTGGTATGTAATACTTAATGGTAGGACCAACATTTGAATGCACAGCTTTCTATCTCCAGAGCCTCTTCTCTTTCTCCTCACCATGCCCCTGAGTGTTGGGCAGAGACTATGGTCTCAGTTGACTAAGTACAGTGGTAGGCACAGAGGGTGCTGCATAAATGACCTGTTGGCAGGCCCCCAACAGCCTGGTCCTCAGCCAGTGACCCCCCCAGGGCTACTTGGGGTTTGGCATCATGCCTGGTATGACTTTATCCCTTAACTGTTTCTTTTGTTGGCCAGCCCCCCTGAGGGAGCCCTGTCTCCTCCCTGGAGCGCTGTGCTGGAATGAGAGGTCTCTACAAGTGTTCTGGAAGCCCACACTCAGTGCTGTGGTTTCTTCTGAGAGCTGGCTGTAAGGTAATGTTCTGAGATCAGTTCTTCCAGCTCCCGACTCAAAGATCCACAAACTCCAGGCTCCCAGGGGTTTTGAGCTGGCAGTTATAATGAAATATTAGCACAGAAGAAAATGATTTTTTTTTCTATTTTGGGCTTCTAATCAGGACAGCATGGCAATGGGATGATTTATGTCCTTATAATTTCAAAAAGTTTCTTCTAATGTTGTTCCTTTTCTAGCCATTTCTCTTATCACTTGGGCTCAGCTTGATGTTTCCCCAGAATTTGCCTTTCTCCCCTCCCATCTACAGAATGCTAAACACATGTCCCCAGTTTGGTTCCCCGAAACTTAAAATCTTCAGAAAACTTCTTAGAAAAAAGCGTTCGAGACTATGTTTTGGAAAAAGTCAGCCCCAAAGAGGTACTTGCAGTATTTGGAGATGAAATGGTCATCTGAAATAATAGAAACCCTTAAAAAAGGTAGGAGTTTCCTCCAAAGAGTTCTTTATTCATTGTTTGTTCATTCAAGCAACCATTTGACAAATTCTTATTAAGTATTTATTCCGTGTTAGACATGGTGCTGAGAATGAAAAACATGGTATAAATCAGACAGAACCTCTTTCTTGGGAGCTCATGGTTTCTTGATTACCGGCTGGCTGAGAATTGTGGCCTGCAAAGCATTCCCTGCTGGGCACCCCTACTTTGTGAGTCCCTCTTCAATAGCTCTTCCCTTCTGGAACCCTTGTTCTTCCCATCTCATTCCCCGTCTAGCACACAGCCCACATTAGAGAGGCGAGAAAACTAAGGTCAAGGAAAAGGAGGCCACCTACATGTGATTCCCTGAAGCGTCACTGTCCGAGTTTGGGCTTGACGGCCGGTCCTCTTCCTCTGCCTCCAGGATTCTTTCCAGTGGTGGAGCAGAGGGACATCTGAAATTCATCTCTGAATCCCCCCTTGCTATCTCCCCACTCAAACCCACACAGATCCACTTTCCTCCAACCGCATGAGAAAGCTAAAGCCCTCAATACCTAGTGCTCTCTGCTGCCTTTGTGTCTTAGCAACTACTATTCCTATGTTACTACTGCTACTCCCAGAAACTATAGCTAATCCCTGCAGAGGTCCTAGTCAATGTCAAGCACCACTTTATGTGATTGACTCACTCACTCTTTTGGACGAGGAAACAGGTTCTGTTGTTATTTCCATTTTATGATGTAGAAAACTGAGGCTCAGACAGATTAAGTAACTTGCTCAAGAGGCTGGGGCCGAAATGCAACTTAGCACAGCTTCAGAGCTTTCTAGGGGCTCTGTAAAGTTCTGTTGAATGACTGAATGAAGTTGAGTTCCTCTATTGCTGCTTCTGAAATGTTGTTTTAATCAGAAGTCATAGGGAAATTATCCACTAGAGATAGAAATAGGAGTTTCTTAAATTAGATTGGCCAAGAGTCTTTATTTCAATCTATTCAACCTTTACTCCTGCACCCATCAGCATTAGCATTAACTATGTGAGATGAAAGATAAAGTATTTTATTAAATTTATTCATAATCCAGCAATATGAGTGCATGGAGGTGAGCATATGCCTGTGCACACATTCTGATGTTCCCTGAGACATTCACACTCCTCTTAAAGAGAGTAGTGGAAGATGCTTACCTGAAGGCCCCTGGCCTGTGCTCCCACATGCCGGGGGGAGAGGGCGTTGCTGACATCTGCCAAGAAAGAAGTTCCACGTACTCCACAGTGTGCCTAGCTCAATTCTTTAAAGAGTCTCCAACATTTTTGAAGCATAGTAAGAAGAAACATCATCCCTGGCAATATGGGGCCACTGATGAATGAAGAATGCCTATGGAAGGATAAATACGTTCACATGTTACCCATTTCCAAATTCTCTAGAAGCATATCTAAGAACTTCTCATTAACTCTACTTCACAATTATTGGATCTACTAACTTGGAATTTCCCCTCGCAGACCCAGAGTCTGTGCTTCGTCTCTTTGGTTTCTCTGCACTCTGTCTTACACTGCTAGAACATTTTGCTCCCACAGCTGTTGGAAGAGACCCACTGATGTAGCCAGAGGAGTTGCTCAGCATCTTAACAGCAAGACCAAAAGGAGCAAAAAAAAAAAAAAAAATGGAAGTCATGGTTAGTAAGTGATTGACCTCATTCTGTAGGAATTCCTTCTGGAAAGGGAGCTGCAGTGTTGTGACAGATGGTAAATCATCTGTAAGAACATTTACCATGGAATTCTAGCAAAAGAAATGGCTTAAGGAACTTTCTGGGTATACAGACCGAGTCTGCTCAGAGGCCCCAAAGGATACCTTGAAGATTTTGGCCTTATGAAGGAGGTTGTCTACTCTAGTGCTGGGGTGAGCTGAAGCTGTAGGAGTGTTGGAGATACCCAACCTGCCAGGATGGCATTTATATTTGAAAAAATCTCTGATTCTTAAATCATCTCCACTTAAAAGACTAGTTATGTTTATAAAAAATAAAAAATTAAAAAAAAAAAGACTAGTTATGGGAACTATGAAGAAATACAAAGAAAGATACAGTCTACTGACTATAAATTGGGAATTACTATTTCAATTTTATAGAGGTTTAGACTGATTTTTCAAATTTCCTAAATTCATTGAATTGAAATTAGAGTCATATTTAAACAAGTTTGTAAATTTGAGAGTCAGAGTTCAAACTCAAGTGTATCTGACTCCAAATGGCGTATGGCCGCCTTTCGTGAGGGCAGTGTTATGCATTCTACATATTTTTCGTACTTGGTTGCAATATTTGCTGTCCTAGGTATGTAGACTCCTGGAACGTCAAGACGAGAAGCACTTTTAGACATCCCAAGGTCTAATCTTCTCACAGTAGAGACAGGAATGGGCACAGAGGGGAAAGTGTATCATCCCTACTCATCCTCACATAAAGGTCACGGCCAGAATAGAAGCTGGCTGACTCAGTTCAAAATCTCTCTCCTGATCAGGCACATCAGTCTAAATGGGTACTTAATATATTTTGCTGGATGTCTTTTAAAAGGTGTAATTCATGACAGCACAATCTCTCCTTCTAGGCAGGTCCTTGCTAACTCCCCAAAGTCCACCTTCTGTCCCATGTTTCTTTTTCTGGGTGGTTATCAGCACTTAACGTACAAAATCTTTCCTCTTTAGTCCAGTGGACAGCAACACTGTTGGATACACTCGGGAGGCAAAGAAAAATCAGCTGTGAGCTTCAAGAACTTACTAACGAGGGGGAGAGCCAGACATGAGAAGATTTCATTTTATACATTATATCATCATCTTGGGGTTATAGAAGCAGAGATGAGGGACACCTTTCCCTCAGGGGAAACGGGGGGGGGGTGTTTCTTGGAGGATTAATGAATTAAATTGATTAATGATTTCACCTATTCACCAAATATTTTTTGGTACCTCTTCTGTGTCAGGTCTTCATCCAGATATTAGGGGATACAGCACTAAGAAAGTCAAAATATTTTTCTGTCTACTGGGAGAAATGAGACATACAAATAAATGAAATATTCAAAGTAGCAGTAATGAGGAAAATATAATAAGGCAAAGGTCTAGAGAATGATACAGGGCTGGGGGATATCTTTTAAAAAAGAGTGGCCAGGGGGCGCCTGGGTGGCTCAGTGGTTTAAAGCCTCTGCCTTTGGCTCAGGTCATGATCTCAGGGTCTTGGGATTGAGGCCCGCATCAGGCCCTCTGCTCAGTAGAGAGCCTGCTTCCCCCTCTCTCTCACTATCTGCCTCTCTGCCTGCTTGTGATTTCTGTCTGTCAAATAAATAAATAAAATCTTAAAAAAAAAAAAAGTGGCCAGGGAAGGCCTCTTCAAGAGATGTTTTTTGATCAGGGAACTAATGGAGAAGAACCTCAGTTACCTTTGACAACTGCTTCCCAAGCAGAGGGAAGAAACAGGACAGATGTCTTGAGTCAGGAGGAGTTTGCTGTATCTGAGTAATAGGAAAAGCCAGTATGGGTAGAGTGGAGTTGATGAGAGTTCCTGTCCGAGGAGATGGGGACAGAGATGTAGGCAAGGACCAGATCGGAGACTATATAGGTCATAGGTAAATGGATGGCAGTCAAATGGAAAAGGACTTTCCAATCTTTTCCTTCTTGGTAGGCATCACTGACAATGCCATGACATTAACACAGAGAGAGGTAAAGCTAATAGCAAAGGAGTTCTTCCGATGCCCATCCTGTGATTATGACTCATATGTTCCCACCATAGGTCAGATTCCATCAAAATATCTCTCTGGAAAATGTAGAGCTCACAATTCCTGGCCCCAGTATTCCTAACCCCAAGCCCCCCATCATGCATCCTACGTTGATCGTCTCTCTCTCTCTCTGGTTCTTGGTCGTGTTGCTAACATCCCTTAAAGGAGATGGTGCAACTCCAACTAAAACTGTGTCCATAAATATTTAGACTGAATAGAAAATGTGCCAAAGATGCAAAGAATCTGTCCAGAGGGAGAACAGACCTTCTCTTTGTTCTCTTCAGGCTTGTAATTTAACTCATGGATACATGTCTTTGAATAATACATAACTATCAATTAACCTAAAAGTGTTACATAGAAACCTTAGCCTTTGTCCCTCTGCTGTGCTGGGCATGGCATTTTCTTCTCATCCTGGGGTAGACATTCTTCTTTCTTTCTTTCTTTTTGTATCCTACTCTTTCTTCTCTCTTCTCCTGTTTCTGATCACATACTGTGCATCAGGCTCTGTTAAACTTATCCCTGTGGAGTCTATACCCACTACCTCTTCTCATCCCATAGTCACCTGTTAATTCATTTTAATCAGCCTCCTCCCCCACCCTCCTTCTCTGAGTCAGCTCCCACTGAGGTCAACCCAGTCTTCGTATTACTAAGCCCAGTGTCCATCTTTCTGGTTCTTATTTTACTAGAACTTTTCATTGAATGGATCATGCTAATTGGTTCTTTCCGAAACATACATCTCCTTTTGGCATCGGCTTGCTCCGCTCTTCTGCTTGAACAATGCTAACCATTTCTTCTCTCTCTCTCAAATTTTTGGTTTCCCATGGAGTGTGTCTTTGGCACTCTTCTCTCCCTAGCTCCACCCTCGTTTGCCACCATGCTTGTCATCCATGCCTGGGCTTTGGTTCTAAAAATTTCCACACCTCTATGCTTTGCCGAGACTTAATTGTCAGCTCCTCTCTGTGGGCCTAGAATCCTAAGCTGTAGCCAAACCACACTCTCATCTGATTAAGAGATTTCAAAGTGACCCTGATGTACCTCTTTATTTTTATTCCAGGACTGGAGCTTTCTCCCTCCAGCTAACTTGGTAAGTGACCTTGAGTAAATGCCCTCCCCTCCCTGGGCTTCAGATACTCCCAAGTGTAGAGTGAGTGAATTAAACCACTCCAAATATCCTTCCAGCTTTAGATGGAGATGAGACAAAAAAACTGACTATCGTGGTTTTAAAAGGCCCAATAAACAACACCCTATCCCTCTCCCCAAATTCAGAACCAAGTGCATAATTGAAATTAGAGTCATATTTAAGCAAGAGAAACTCAATGTCAGCCTCATTAGATGTAAGAATATTCATCTACTGGTTCTTCTTTACCTGTTTCCAAATCCTCTTGTAGATATTTCCTTAAGAAGGCAGAGAAACCATGCTCTCCTAGTAATTGCATGATGGAAATTATTCCTCTTGAATGTTTGATGATGACACATTTTGATTTAATTTAACATTTTCAACCTTGAGAGAAATTCCAAAGCTGGGGGAATGTTTAAACTCCTTCCAGCTGCCTCTTCAGCATCAAGAGCTCTTCTCTAGACCTGGGGGTGACAGAACTCTTATCTTCTCCTTTAATCAAATCAATTTAGGCTGAAAAGAAGGCCAACTTGACAGCTTGCATTTTGCTAGCATGCTAACTCTCTAAGCAGCTATAATTTTTCCTGCTTTACTGAGTGAGATGAGTTGCTTGATTTTAAGGGCTCTCAATCAACAATCACCAAATGAAGTTACATATTTGATCATACAAAAATAGAAAACACTCAAGGCTGAACAAAGTAAACAGTATGCATATCTTTCAGTTGTCTACCGATATTATCTGTGATTTTTACAGATGAAGAAGAGAGTCAGAAGGCAGACGTGACACGCCCAAGGTCACCCAACTAAGAAAGTTAACCAAGGTGGTACTGTAAATCCTGATCTTGTAATTTTTGGTACAATGATTTTTGCCTGCACACAGCATACCAGATTATAATAAGACTTTAATGTTTCTTTAATAAAGATTGCAGCCTTTTGTGTTTTTTCTATTTTTTTTTTTTTTTTACTATTTATTTACTTGAAAGAGAGACACAGAGAGTGAGCACAAGCAAGGGGAGGGGCATAGGAAGAAGCAGACTCCCTGACAAGGGGGAAACCTGATGGGGGGCTCAATCTCAGGACTCTGGGATCATGACCTGAGCCAAAGGCAGACACTTAACCGACTGAGCCACCCAGGTGCCCCAAAGATTGCAATCTTTTGAATCAATAACACAAGTGTAAGGTCTAGGGCAATATCTAATTCAACACTGCAGTAATTTCAAAGACAAGAATTATATGAATTTTCCTCCTGGTCTGTCTGTTTATTCTACTGTTCCATTGTAGGCTAACACATTGAAAATTATTTAACTTTAATTTTAATTGGAAGAGCAATATAATTATTCTTAGGAAGTATACCAGTCTTCTAATGAATTGTCAATTCCTATAGTTAATATAATAAAGCACAATTATAATAGCATTGTTTTTTCTTTATTTTTGTCAGTAAATCAGTAAGTACTACTTGAACAGTTCTCATTAAAAACTCAGGAGTTAGTACTGGGGGGCACTTGCCCCTCACTGCATGTGGAAATATCTACTAGAGCTCCTAGGGACTGTCTTCCTCTCTGACTCCCAGTGCAGTGGGGAAGCTAGCTGATCATATTGATGATCTTGGAAGAGGGCTGCTGATCACACTTAGCTTTGAGTTGGTCAATATGGTCCCAGGACCAGCGGCATCAATATCATTAGAAAACATACTAGAAACAAATTCTCAGCTCCAACCCCCACAACCACTCTTGAACCAGAAACTCTGCTGGCGGGGCCCATCCCTCTGTCAGTTAACCAGCTCCCTGCCCGTGGAATGACTGTGATGCCCTCTCAAGTTTGAGGACCTCAGGTTAGCTGATTTCTCCTTTCTCTCTTTGGTTCTGCCTGCTTGCAGAGGAGCTATATTCTGGTCTGCTTTCTACTAGTTGGTTAAAAAAGCGAGTCTGTCAGTGGGGTTGGGGGAGGACATGCAGTTAAGCAGAGTTGCCCATGACTGAGGGTTTCCATGTGCTAATTTCAGGTGCAGAGTTAGGAAGCCAATAATGCCACATACCTACACCATGTTCTCCAACCAAACATTTATCTAATAAAGCTGACATTGGGATTCTCTTATTTAAATATAACTCTAATTTCAATTATGCAGGGGGTGCTGACCAATTAGGTTTTAAGCCAAAGACTATAATAAGAGTTGGAGAGAGGGATGGAGTGTTGTTTATTGGGCTCCTTAAAACTGCAACAAGAGTCATTTATTGGTTTATTTATTGGTTTCTATATGGTCACTTACCATGTCCGTATAAAGCTGGGAGAAGATTTGGAATGATCCAACTCCCTCCCTTTACAGTTGGGTAACTGAAAGCCCAGAGAGGGGAAGGCTTTTACTCAAGGTCACTTAGCAAGTTAGCTGGGGGTAGAAGTCTCCCAGCTGTGGGATCAGACCCACAAATCTAGCCAGCACAACCATGGTGCACCTTACCCATTTCCAAGTTGGAGCAGAGAAAATGCGTATTTGGAGCCACTCATCTTACCACATTGAAGATTTCCTAATTTACATTTCAGTCTGGAAAACATGGATGCCTCTGTATCTACATCATTTTCTTGGCCCCCTGGTGAACACAACCTCTATCGGAGTCACATCCTTGTACTTCTGCCCCAGTTTCCTGCGTCCAACTGCTTTGACAGGAATTGAAAATGCATTGCAGCTGTTCAGCATCTCTGTGGATGGAACCAAATTCTTAATCCCAAACTGAGCTCATCCCAGGGAAAGCACGTTGTGTGATGAGGAAGTGCTCTTAACTACGACACTGAGCTCACCCCCTTTTCCTTTTAGTCATTTTTGTTTCCAGTCTGCCGTCTAATTATTTCTCCAAATTGGGTTACTTGGTCCCCTGCCAGAGACATTTCCTATGAGTTAACAATCTGGCCTTCAGGATTGTCTTCTGACTGATCTAATTTTTATTGAAATTATGTTTCCCTCTTCCCTGATTGCTTTCCTTGGTTGTCTGTTTGCATGCATTTTTCATGTTCCAAAGGACCACAGCAACTGTCAGCTCTGATGCTAGACACCAACCAATATACCTCTACCTTTAGAGTTTAATAATGCCAGCTAGAATTTACTGAGCAATTACGATGCACCAGACAATGTGCAAAACATTTTGCAAGTGTTGGCTTAACTGATCCTCTTACTATAACCTATGAGGTAGATACTGTTATAATCCCCACTTTTTGGATAAGCAGCTGAGGCCAAGTGAGGTTAACTTCTCCGAGGTCATAGCTATTAAGTGGTGGAGTCAACATGTAAGCCCTGGTTATCTGAGTCCATGGATTGCCTATTAGCCTTGGGTTATACACCATCATCTCTGTGCACAAGGATCTGGAAGATGTCTTTATACTCCTACCCCCTCCTTGATGTGCCACTCCTTTCTTTGTTCTATATCTACTGTGGTAGAGCTTGAGCCCAGGTCTTCTCCAAGACCATTTTACACAATGAGATGTGTCTTGGTTTCCTGGGATGATTCAGCTGGGAGAGGATCTGTTGAGGTGGAGGGCAGTGTAATCTAGAGCTTTTGCAGAAGCCACAAAGAAGGCACATCTAGTGCCAGGCCCATGCTTAGAGGAAGAACTGAAGAGAGATGATTCTTAGGGAAATATTCAGGAATTTGCCAGTAGGGTACAACAACTAAGACCCATCCTCACAGACATCTCTGGAGACTGAATATAACCAGTAACTTGGAGGGCGTGATAGACACAGAAGATCTAGCTGCTGGCCTGGTGTCCCAGGTTGGCCTCAGGTTTTAGCCAAACTTCTTGCAGTTTATAGAAGAAATACTCAAGTTCTGTTGGGGGAAAGCTTATAATGTGCAATCCAGAGAGAATGGATTTGTTGGGGACACCTAGCAGACATCAAAGATCTGAGTAGAACATGTCAGTAAAAAGAAGTGTGGGCATAATACAAATAACTCTTCACAGAAAATTCATGTGGCAAAAGGGTTGACCTAGAAATGGGCTTGTTTCACAGATACAGGCAGAATGAATGTAGGGTTTGTGCTCTGATATGCAAACATGACTTCAGGAGGGATACATAGTGACTGAGCTGAGTCTTGAAGGGTCAGTAAAAGTTAGACAAGGAAGGCAAGTGGCAAAGGTTGATGTTTCAAAAATAAACAACTTATTTCCTTTACCAATTAGGATGTAGTAGGTTGACAGTGACAAAAAAAACCCAAACAAACAATCAAACAAAACAAACAACCAATCAAACAACCAAACAAAAAACCTAACAATGGGAAAAACAGCTCTGTTTACTTTTTTTTACCCATCAAGATGTCTTACTCTAATGATGTCAGAGCTGGAGCTGGGGTCTGCACATTTTCCATTGTAACAATCTCAGGTTGGTGGTAATAGTTCTAAGTCACCACCTTCCATAGTTCCATGTCATCCACCTTCCAGTCAATAAGAAAGGAGATGGGTGACATTATCTACACTCAATCCTTTTATCAGAAAAGCAAGAGTTTCCTAGAATACCCAACACATTTCCACCTACGTTTTATTGTCTAATCAAATTATATGACCACTGTTATTTGCTTTTTCAGCTTCTATAGAGGAGATGAGTGAGGGAGAATGCCACCAGGAATGTGTGGTAGCTTAGGCATTCCACAGTGTGTTCTGTATATCATCCTTGCTCTCCTGGGAACTTTATAAGTCATCACTGATACCAGTGTAGAGTACACTGTTAGACCCAAAGAAAGAATAACGTAAAATAGGAATTTCAGGAATAAATACATTCCGTTCATTTCAATAGGCATTTAGTAAGTGAGGCCCACATGCTAGGGACTGTGTAGGTACAGATCAAGCAACATAGAACCTGGGGGCTGGTGGACAGGTACCCAAAATATAATATCCCAGTTTGCTGTGGTACATGTTAGGGTATAGTACATATGGGGGTGGGTATTATTTCAGGAAACCTGAACAGGAAGCTCATGACCCACTTGAGTGGGCTGGAGAAGGAGAGCAAAAAGAGCGTCAGAGAAAGCCAGGGTAGTTCAGATTACGCTCAGGTAACAAATGACCCCTCTGTCTCACTGTGCAGCCAGAGCTCATTTCTCTCTCATGCCATGTGGCCTTTGGCCGAGCTATAGCTCTGCTCTATTTTGGCCTCAGCCTGGGACCCAAGCCGAGTGAGCAGTTTCTATCTGGAGCAGTAACAGAGAGAACAGAGAACACAGTCACCACACTTGGGCTCTTACAAGCTTCTTCCTAGAAGTGACACATGTCACTTCCGTTCATGCTTCCTTGGCCAAAACCAAGTCACATGTTCTGCCAAAATTTACGGGGTGAGCGTGAAGAGTCTTCCATGCAAGAGGCACAGGGTGGTGAATAGTGCTGCTGTGGACCACAGGGGGCTGGGGCAGTATCTCACTGTGCTCTCTGTGCCTTCGGGGTCTACCTCCCCAAACCTCTCTTCCTCGTGGCTAGTCATTGATCTCGTTTTGTGTGGGAGAGCTGTGGTCTGAGCTGAGTGTCCAGAGAGGAGCTGAAGGAGCCAAGAGGCTGACTTCATCTCCACCTGGTCCAGAAAGGGAGACTGGGAGAAGAGGCCTATATCCAGAATCAGAAGATCCTGGCAGGAGGCAGCTTTGGGGATGTAGAAAAGTGAATTTTATCATCTGTATCTTTTCTAATGCTCTTGGGATGGGAGCTCTCCCAGGACACTGAAGCTCACAGCCCAGACCCCTGAGAAATCATTGTTGGCAGCCAGTACTAGGTCAGCAGGTGCCAGTAGTGAGGATGGACTCTTGTGACATGTCCATGGGTGTCTGCAGAAGCCAAGGAAAGTGTCCTAGGACAGTGACAATGACCAGACCTTGACATGTCGGTAGAAATAAACATGCAGGAATATGGATTTAGCACACAAAAAGCCAGGTTTAAACTCACTTTGACCTGAGTATTTGGAGATTTGGGGGAAAGACTGTCTTCGATTTTTTGCCTCCTTAGGTGTTTCCATCTCTCTTGCTTTTCAGTCCTGCCTCCCAACTATATTTATGTACCTTGCATTCATATCCTCCTCTAAAACTGCATCTGAAAAATAAGTTTTAGGCTTGTCATTAGGATACTCACAAACTCTGATTCCTGTCTATAGGCCCCAAGAATTATGCCCTTGGACTCTAGCATGGGAGTAGGTAGGTCTGGTCTTTGCCAGACTATATGGAATTTAGTTTTGTTCCTGCATCTGGAATTTTCTTAAACCTTCAGGTACTCGTTAACTTCTCTGAGCCTCAGTTTTCCCATTTGTAAAATGGATATGCTCATCGTAGCTCTCCTGCTTGCCTCAAAGAGCCATCTGGGGAATCTAATAAGAGACTTTATTTATTGAATATCTACTGAATAACTGGTTTATTTGAGTGTAAGTTAAGTGAGAAGACATTGTCATTTATAATATTTAAGCAAGTGTAGGGAATTTTTGCTGCTTTAGTTATTATATTTGGGAAAATTAAAGTTTGGTCCACAAAGGTATAGGACTATGGAAAATACACCATTAACTCTGGCATTAGAGCTTCTGGTTAGGGTTTCAGAATATTCTGAAGCATCTCCAATTGTCCAATTTGGACCATGAACCTTCTGAAACTGAAACTGCCCTAACTTGGGTTGCCAACCCTTGGATTATGGAGGGGCTTTTTATCTTGTGTCTCTGACCCCAGTCTCAACTGTTCCAATCTGTTCTATGTGCAGCAGACAAGTGTAAAGGCATTTCACCTCTGCTGAAAATCTTCATAGCTTTCTGCTTTTCCAAGAAGTCCCCATTTTCACATCCTTCCATGGTCTTTAAAGGCTGGCCTCTGTCAGTCTGTCCAACTCATCGCTTGATACATCTTTCCCAGCCCCAGCAATGCTGTCTCTTCCCACACATAAGCCCACAGTCTCTGTTATAGTCTCTCTGATATGCACGAGCCCTTAAAGAGGTCCCAGAACCTTGAAACTTGGCATACTTCTGTGTAGAACTTCTTTGTTCCTGTAACTTCTGACTTAGGTTCGACTCAAATGGTGTCTTCTAGATTTCTGCTTGAAAGTCACACCACTACCGCTGGGGAGCCTTGAGTTACATATGTGTTTTTCTTCTTCCTTCATAACTGTGTTTGCTATTATGTATTGTCTGTTTCCTTTATAGACTGACGCTAAAATTTGGGCACTTTGAGGACAAGGACAGAGTCACACTTTTTTAGTTTTTCTCTCTCTCTTTTCTTTCCTTAGGTGGTACATGGTTTCCTACTTTGGGCCAGATGGTATTCTAAAGATTTTCACATCTTTAGGCAAGCAAGCAGTAAATATGAATGATGGCCTCAAGCAACCAATGAATCAAAGGTTCAGTTCAAGCAGACTCTGCCCTCCCTCCCATTGAAAATCATTTGGAATGGAATCAGGAATATCTACACCCTTTTTAACCTTTGCTTTGTGCCATACAGTTATTCTTTTTCTGATGTAGAGACTTACTAGTGGAAATAAACTGCCACATTTTTCTAAGATATATCATCTAACTGGTGAATCACCCAGGCCCTTCACCTAGCTTGTTAAATGGCGCTTTTTTTTGGCTTCTTGTTAGCTTGCTCTCCTGGGTAGTGGAAAAAGCATGAGCTAGAGTTGGAGGGGCTACCGTGCTCCTATTTAAAAGATGTGTCCTTTGGGCAAATCATTTATTCTCATTGAGTGTCACTGCCCTTATCTATAAAAGAATGATAACATGTAGTCTTGTGAGGAATAATTTGGAAGATATGTAGCAAGTACTGTGACACAGTCTATGGTAAAGAATGGATTTTTTAAACATGAGGCTGCCTGTGTCTTTCACTCAGCATTTACCCTGACAGTGTAAAACTATAAAGATCGTGGAGGGTGACTGTAAATCACGGTAAGTGGATATTACCTGCTGAGAAGGTAGAGAGTTGGAATCACTGACAAAGAAAAGTTTCATATTACCCTTGGAGTTGTTGGGCGAATTACTAAGACTTATTTTTCATATATAAAATTGATATATTTCATCTTCTGTGAGAGTGTTGCGATCACTAACTGAAAGAATGAATGCCAAGCCCTTTACCAAGGCACTATCACATATGGAAGCCTCAGTAAATTTTAGTGATGATGATATTATATTATCCATCTTCATCCCATCAATGTGGACAGCCAAACTGCACTTTAATTCTGAGATTCTTTAACTCAGATAGCTGGTCTACACTGGCATGGATCCTCAGGGAAATTGACAGAGTCCAGACACCCTTATGGACATGACCTGTAAATTAGGTACTTGGACAGAATGTAGTGAGACAAGAACCAGACCACACATCATTTTATTCTCAAGTCAACTGCAGGGCCCAGAAGAGTTTTCTGTCACTTCTGAACTTTCCTGGGATGGGCTTTCTGTGCTAGGTGCTGTGGTTTTGTTGCTCTCCCTCTCTCATGGGTCTTAAGGGAAAAACTAAGTCACTGGCAACAATGACAACAAAAATAGTGGTGCCGGGCATTGTTGAGTTTTTCCATGGATTCCAATTACACATCATTTCCGGTTATAAAGATGAGTGGAGGTGTTGGATCCTGTTGCTTAACCATGGTGAGAAGGTCCTTTTACCAGAATGCATTTCTCAACATTGTACAGTGGCCAGTGATCCGTGGTGTAACCTTGAGTAAGTCATATAACTTGGCGTTATCTTGATGCTCCCCATAGAGGGGAGAGATGGACACCATACGTGAGGCAGCTCTAGGTCATGATTAGCACTCAGACTCTGACGTGGAGAGAATCAGGCTTAGAGTGCAGTGCCACACAGACCAGTGTGTGACACTGGGCACACAAGTTGACCTACTTGAGTTTTGGTTTTCCCTCCTATTAAATGGGCATGAGAATTGGTCTAGCCATATAGAGTCAATGAGAGAATTAAATGAGATCATGTATGTACAAAGTTTTGCCCAACTACTTGGTACGTACTAAATGATCAACCCCCTTTTGCTACAGTTACTATTAGGAATACTTATTGGGGGTGCCTGGGTGGCTCAGTTGTTAAATGTCTGCCTTCAGCTCAGGTCATGTACCCAGGGTCCTGGGATCGAGGCCACATCGGGCTCCCTGCTCAGCAGGAAGTCTTCTTCTCCTTCTTCCACTTCCCCTGCTTGTGTTCCCTCTCTTGCTGTGTCTCTCTATGTCAAATAAATAAAATCTTAAAAAAAAAGAGAGAGAGAGATTCTACTGGGCTCAGTATTGTCTGAGTACATTATCACACTCAAATCCTCATAAGAACACTGCAAAGGGATATTATCCCAATGTCAAATATGAGAAAAATAAGACTTAGAGAGATCAAATAACTCATTAAAAGTCCAATGGGGTAAGTGGCAGACCTAGAATTTAAACTGAAGCCTCTTCAATGCCAAAGTTTATCAATGGTCTTCCTACTACAAGATACTGGCCAGATGACACTTTACTTTCCTTGACAAACACTGAGGGCAATGATTAATTAAATGGAATGAATTAATTTAATATCCACAAATATTTAGAGAGCACCTAGTTCCAGGCAATATTGTTACAGAAAGAAAAGGTGATGGCTTGATCCTTGGCCATAGTTTGTTATTTATTTGAGGATATAAGACAGGAAGATTGATGGGAGTGGTAAGTATTGCATAAGGCTCTGAACCTAGGTATTCCTGGGATCATAGATAGTGTCTTAGTTAACTCAGGCTGCTGTGACAAAAATGCCATAGACTGAGTGGCTTGAACAGTAAACTTTTATTTCTCACAGCTCTGGAGCGTGGGAAGTCCAATGAGGAAGAGCCAGTAGATTCTGTATCTGGTGAGAGCCCACTTCCTGGTTCACAGATGGCTGGCTTCTTCTGTGTCCTCCCATGGTGGAAGGGGCAGGAGATCCCTCTGGGGTATCTTTTATAAGGACACTAATCCTGTTCATGAGAGTGCCACCCTCATGACCTAATCACCCTCAAAGTCCCTATCTTCAGATACCATCTCATTGAAGGTTAGAATTTCAACCTATAAATCCTTCAAAAGTGGACATAAACATTCTGTTCACAACAGACTGTGATTTCTTGATCATGTGATCAAAACATCTTCCAAGACTGGTTGAGGAGCTTGTTGGAGATTCTAGGAGAATCAGGAATGCTGCTGTATGTGGAAGGCCAGTCACCCAGTCCTTGGTGATATGGAACCACTGTTAAAAAAAACAAAAACAAAAAAACAACCCAGGAACCAGCTCAGGTGCCCCTTCTCCAGAAGGTCTTCCCTGATGCCTGGACCCATGCTTCCTGCATCCCTCTTTTACACACACACTGCTTCACCACTTGCACTTTACTAAACTGTTGCTTCACAGGCTGTGGGCTCCTTGAGAACAGTTGCTGGAGAAGCAGTTTCTTCTTTGCTACATTCTCTCCATAGCACACTGCCTGGCACAGAGCAAATGCTAAATAGAGTCTTATTCCCACAGACTACAGGGAGGAATGAACATCTGCTTTGCTGAATGAATTCCCTGAATCCAGGCTGGTGATTTTTAGGAAGACGTTTGCCAGTCATCCTTCTGGCAGAGGGATGACAAGGGCTGGATCTCAGAAGAAAGAGGCATGGGACAAGTCCTGAGCTCTCCCGACAGCTCTGAGGATAGTGACCCCACAGCCACAGGTCTTGGGAGCATTGCCCCCACCTTGTCACTCTTCCTAGATGTTGTTTCCTTGGGTAGCCAGATAGCTTCTTGCCTCAGGAAGGTCCCTGCTTTGAGTTATCCTGCAATATCTCTGGCGCTGTCAGAGATAGCGCCAGAGATATTGGTTGTTCAGAACTGGTGGTTCAGAACTAGGAGGTAGAAATACAAGCTGAAGTTAACACCCATCTTCATTTTTCAGAGCATGCTGTTTGCTCTAGCTCATAGACTCTTTCTCCTTTTCCTCCTCCACTTTGATTAACTCCAACTGCCCTCTTGAGCTCAGCATTAAATCTTCCTTTGGGAAGCCTTTGTACCCTTGTATGTCCCCTCATTGGGCCTCCCACATGATAGCCCTACTCGTATTACAGATTAATTGTTCAATTATCTTTCTTCCTACATTGTCAGCCACCTTTAGCTTTAATTAGTTTACCAGATGAGGTTATCACTTAGAGGACTTCAGAGACATGAGAGAAACCTTTCAGAGGACTGACAGTTCTTGATGGAGAACAATAGGAAGTAGAAGGAAAATGTGTCCAGTGGGGGGTCTCTGTGCTGAATAGCACTGAACAGCTTTATGAATAAGACCCAGGAGGAGAGGCCTAGAGAGAAGGAATGCAACAGTGGAAAACTTTAGTCACTTAAAAAACTTGTCCATGAGCCAGTCCTGAAATCAAATGTGATCTCATCAAAGCGTTTTGCCCCTTGATCATAGCCATATATTCTTGTGTGTGCGTGCATGCCTGTGTTTGCTTTTCAGACTACAAAGTGCTGTCATATAGTGTTTCAACAGCATTGTGTATTAAGCACAAGAGTTCCTCTCATTTATAAATGGTGAGCCCTACAGCACCAACATGTGCTCTGAGCCTTCTGACTCCCATGGCAGCTGCTCTAGTCCCTTTTCATGCCTCTAATCTGAAAGGTCTTCAGATCCTAAGGGGAAAAATACATGACTTCACTTCTTTCCTCAAAGAATTCAATGTGTCTTGCTATCTGAAACAGTACCATGAAGGTTTGTGATGGCATCCCACAGGAGGACAATATAGTATTCTTCATTGTGGTAGAAGATGGCAAAAACCCATCCTGTGAAAGTGTAATTAAAAGAATAAGGGAAGAGAAAATACAAATATGCAAACCTCATGTATCCACAGAATGGGTATATTTGAGCCAAACTGGGGGCTCTGACTTTGCCAGCATCCAAAGGAAAAAGAGAGACAGGTTTAGCTCTTTGTTCTTAGGAAGATAAGAGTTCCTGAGCCAAAGAAATCATTTGCAAGCACTTAGATGTCAGAGAAGTCTTTTCAAGGCGTTTTAGCATTTATTTGACAAATACATAGTTACCAGTTACCCTGTACCATGCTAAAATATGGGTGAGGGGGCAAATAATTGTCCTTGTCCTTGTGAAGCTGAGACCAGTGGGGAGAGATACTCAAAACCATATTCTTTATAGATCATGATAAGGGCAGTAACAAAACAAGATAAGGTGATGGGAGACAGTATGGGGTCATTTGGTTTATTTTGAGAGTTCTGGTGGGTCTTTTAATTAAGTGTTGTTTTAGCTAAGAAGGGAAGGGTGACTAGATTCTCCCAATATGGAGAGCTTGTGGAAGAATGGCTTCATTCTCTTCAGCAGAAACAGCAGGTTCCGAGGCAGAGAAGAGCTGGAGGCATCCCAGAAGCTTAAGCAGGGCAGTGTGCCATTGTAAGCCTCAGAGGACAAGGGGGAAGACCCTGAGATGAGCCCTGAGAGCAGAAGGGGCCAGACCCCCAGAGTCCTGTTGACCTTGGCAGGACTTGGCCTTTATCCTGAGGGAGCCCCTGAAACTAGAAAGGATTTTAAGGGAGAAAGTTGAGTAACTGATTGGATTTACATTTAAGACAATCCCTCTGTGGCAAAAAGAAGCAGGTGGGGCAGGAATGAAATGCTGGAGACTAGGAGATTATGGAGCCGTCCTGGTCAGAAGTGAGGGTGGTCTGGAAATACAGAGAAAAATGGCTAGACTCCAGACACATTCTAAAGATAGGAACTTGACAAGCTGGATGCAGCCATCTTATAAGAGGGGTAGGGGATTGCTGCTGCCCAGAGAGAAATCATGAACAATGTCCCTCAACCCCTCATTCCCAGAAGTCAGGATCTATGAAAGAAGGTTGGGGCAGAAATCCAACTTTCATTTAAATGATTAATAATGTCCTTCCTGCCTCAACTTGCTGGCCACAGGGAGACATTTAGAGAGAATATTCACACTCTAAACTCAAACGTGCCTTTGCACACAGCCATTGCTCCTCACATCTGGAAGTCTCCAGCAAGTAACTGAAAACCAGCTATTTTCAGTTCTTTCATAGCTCTTTTTGTCCTAAGTGGGAGTTCGGTCCCACAGCTGCTGTGGTGAGAAGCAGGTTTGACAGCTCCTGGCACAGCGAAGCATAGACACTGTCCACCGAGTTTTCCCTGAGTAAATGTGTCTCCCTCCAAGGACAGATGCTGGCACTCCTCTGTGACTCACTTCTGAGGGACTCGGTCCCATCGTGGGTTTGAAGAAAAGAAGGCTGGCGCCAGGCCCGAAGCTGGTGACATCATGGCTTCTTGCCTTGCCTTTTAGTAGTTGCCCCAGTGGGCACATCTGTGCCCGGATTTGTTGGCTTGTGTCAAAAGACAATGAAGTTTTGTTGCCCGTATCGGAAACGATGACTTCATGGTTCTTTTAAGGCGGAATAACTCAGAATGGAGGAGGTGGGGGATTAATGGAGTTAAAGGGGAGCACATTACAAAGTTTTAGTTTTGTCTTGCATAGAATCTGGAAAGCTTCCTATCTGCAAAACTGTAAAGCCCAAAGCATTAACTGTGTTGGCAATAAGGACCCAAATTTCTGCCCATTTAGCTAATTGTCTAAGAAATTATGAGTCTCCAAGTCATTGAGGTGACGTGGGTCGACTTATTCTTTCCTGTGCTGAAAGCATGATGTAGAACTGTGGCTTTTAACATTTTTTGACAGTGATCTATAGCAAGAAGCCAATTTTATTTTGTCACTCTGAACATACAGGTATCCTAGAAACAAGTTTCATGAGAAATACCACTACAATGTGTATGTAACACACAAGGACAGTTTCTATTATAATTCAGTTGTTAAATCACTTTATTTATAAAAATCTGCTTGTGGCCCAATATGCTGGTTTCATGGTACCCTATTCAGGTTGTTACTTGCAGTTGGAAAATAGACATGTAGACGAAAAGACCCCCATAATGCGGTATTAGAGGTCTAGGTTCTATACCTAGCTCCCCACATAAGTGCTATGAGGGTTTTCTGAGCCTTGGTCTATCAGTCAGTGTGGGCCACATTTTGCTTCAGTAATAAGCCACAGCAATAAGTAATTGGCCACTTAAAATGACAAGATGATTTACTATCATGGACACCAGGCACGCTACAGTGTAATGACCCAGAGACCCAGGTTGCTAGGACCTCCATGTCAACTGACTTCCCCATTTGTTGTGAAAGAAATGGGACTTCCAACCAGGACAATTTCTTGCTGTCTCCTGGGACAGTCACATAAGCAGGGCTGGGTTCACTACTGTGTGGCCTCTGTAGTCACACAGGGCCCAGGGCACAGAGCGCTTAGCTTACTGCTCTCCTGTCACTGTGTTTAAGTTCTTAATAGTTTTTGAAGAAGCCCTACATGTTCATTTTTCAGTAGGCCCCCAGAATTATTAGCTGGTCTGTATACAATTGTTTTGAATTCCCATTTCCTCATCTGTAAATGGATTAATAGGGCAAAACTCACAGGGCTCTTAAGAGGACTAAAAGAAGGAAGGCAAAGGCACCATGCACGTTAAATAGAACTGTTGTTTTTAACTTGCGGACCTCATCTTCATTTGTACTACTACAGAAAACCTCTACCTCACCAAATTAGTCACCTCACCCTGAAATTCAGTACTTCTTTATGCTGCTCTCTTCTTCCCTTCAGTTTATCTGTTCATTACTTAAGACTCAAATCTGGTGGCTCCTTGGGACCATCATCCATGACTGCCCAAGCTCCTCTCAGCACCCCTACACCATTAATTATGGATTCTCCTGACCACCTCTCTTCACAGCCTAGGACCCCTTAGTTCCTGCTCAGAACATTTAACAGCTTCCTAATTAGTTGTCTCATCTTCAGTTGGCCCTTCCATGTCACCCTCCACAATGCAAGGGTCATCTGCCCATTATTTAAGATCCCGTTTCTATCATGCCATTTCCATATTCAGAAAACTTCAGTGGTTCCTGTCATCTTAGGATGACAGGTCTTTGTCCAGCATTCATGATCTATCTCTGAGGCCTCCTTCTGGTATGATTTCCTCTGTTCCCCCCATGAACGTTGTGCCCCTGGTCCACACACTGTCTCTGGAATAGAGCTTCTCCTCCTATCTTTGGTTCTTTGAGCATTCTCTTTCTTCTACCAAAGTGACCTGCCCCCAATCTTCTCACTGGGAAGAATTCAACCCACATTTCACTGCTTAGCTAAAATCCAGCCTCCTCAATTTCTTGCAGGCCCAAGATGAAATTCTGAATTCCTACGATATTTCTTGGAATTTGACATGATGTATTGGGCAATTCACTTAATTCCTGGTTGCCATTTCAGCTGGGTATGTGTTCCAGAGAATAGGGAGAATTACAAGATATGTCTATTGTGTCAGCAAGGGAGGCCCCTGGAGGTAAAGCCTCCAGCAGAGTTTGCCTGGGGCTTTTCCTGATCCCCTCCCCTGGTCTGAATCATCCCCTCCTTCTCTGGGCCCTCTTGGAACTTCACACATTCCTCTGACGTTTCACTTCTATTCAAATTCTTTTTTAACCAATCAATCAGTTAATTTTATTTATTTTTGAGAGAGAGAGGAGCAGGAGGAGGGGCAAAGATTAAGAGAGAATCTTAATCAGGACCCACACCCAGCATAAAGCCAGATGTAGGGATTGATCTCAAGACCCTGAGATCATGATCTGAGCTGAAATCAGGAGCTGGACCCTTCACCAATGGAGCCACCCAGGTGCTCCTCCATTCTAGTTATTTCTTGACATGACTAGCTCCCCACAAGGCATGTCTTATTCATTACTGCAGTGCTCACCAGGCATGGTGCCCAGTCAACACTCAGTGAATAAATGGATGGATAGAGTGAAAGCTAGAAAACCAGGTAGAAAGAGAAATTGCTGGCTACTGTGAATGTGTGTGGTGGGGAGGAGCCTACACATATCTCTAAGTGTAAGATCATCAGGCTAAGATAGCCATTGATTCCAAAATATTCTTGGCTCTAAGCAACGAAAAATTATTTATCATTCAAACTCGTCCATTGTGGGGATGATTATGATTCTACTCTATTCTTTCTTCATTTGGGGACCAAAGCTGATGGAGAAGCTGAGTCTGAGATGTGGCATTCCATGGCAGAAGAAAAGGAAAGATGGTAGAGGCTCTCAAAGCATCTGGGGAGAAATGACTTGTGACTTGTGCCATTTCAACTCACTTCTTGCTGACCAAACCAAGTGTCATGGACACGGGAAAGATAATAGTCTTAGAGGGATGAGACCAGTAGAGAGAGGTGGTGGGTATTTTGACAAAAATATAAACTGCTGCAGTGAGGGTAATACTCTATGTGGAGGGAATTCCACTGTGTAATGCTTATGGACTCTGAACCCACATGCATTCTGATTAGGGGGCAGAGAGGCTGATCCACTGATCCACTTACTCATCTTGGATCCAGGAACTGAGTGTGCAGAGCTCTGCATCTCCCTCATCTTTTCTCATTGGTCATGAGTTGCCTGTAGGGAGTGTTTCTATATATTCCCTTCAGGGATGGGTGGGGGGATGCATGGGTGCAGGGCTGCCTACAGCTTGGTAGGTCTGTCTAATCCTGGAGTCCCATCTAGTCATTGGTAGAAGCCACATTCTCCAACTGTAGAGGTACAAGTAACAAAAGGGATGTTTTGGCTTCCCTTTGCCTTATCCCTCTGTCTTATTTCTCAGTTGGTTTCAAGCTCAGGTGAAGAAGAGGGCATTTTTTGAGGCCCCTCTCGCACTCCAATACCAATATTTGCAGAGATACCAGGTTCTAATAATGATGTGTTTATTCTCACTGGCAGGAAGAGAGGCTTCAATGTTGCTATTGCTAGTACTGTTTCACTTAAAGACCTTCTCCAGATACAGAAGACTGATATTCTCGAATACAGTATCTAACATCCTGCTTCCTGTTCCAGGATTATCTTTTGCAGAAGGTGCTATATTCATCCTGAGTTAGTCTAGTTCATTTACAATCAGAAATCAGAGTACAGTAGGAAACTGACATGGGGGGACTGGAATAACCCTGAAACCTGACCAGTCACACTTATCTGGGCAGTGCATGGGGCACCTACAGGGTCTTCGTGAGGGGGAAATGTACTCAAAAGCAGAATACGTCTATCATTATGGAATAGGGTGTGCAGAGGCTGGACCTGGGATTCATATATTTCTGGCATAGCAATACCACTCCCTACCAAGAGTTTATTTGCATAATTTGTTATCCATGGATAGTGTTTCAGTTTTTAACCAGAAGAAAGAGGGAGACATTCTGATTTGGGCAGGAAAAGGGCAAGAAAGAAGGGACAAAGGTGAGAGAGGAGATGTCCTGATTCAGTAGATAGTGCGGGAATGATCTCTAAAGTAGGAGGACTCATGTTTATGACAAACTCAAAGATTCTGGAAGAAGCAATGCAACTTTGGGAACAGGCACCAAATCTGTCAATTCACTGCAAGGATTTCTCTCCTTATTAGTTCCAGAGCTCGGTGACACCATTGGTAAGGCTTGTGGAGCAAAACTGGGGTAAGAGGACAACCAGAGAGAAGCGGGGCTCTCGCTGAGAGTGCCTGTGTCCATGGCACTCAAAAACTTTCCTCCAAAAACCATTTGCTCATGGAGGATGTCAGAGAAACTGGGTGGGCTCCTTCTGGAGAATGTTTCAAGGAACAAGAGAAAACAAAAAATAAAAGTAAAAATGAGAATAAGAATAAAAATAAAGGCTACGTTATGGGGAACTGATGATGCTGTTGGGGACTAGTTAGGAATTGTCACATTTGCCCACTGATGGACTGGCGACCTCATGTGTATTCTCAGGCTCTGAGGCACCAGGTTATACCTACTTACCCTGTGCTGCAGGTTTGCCCTGAATGTGGGAGTGAATGCTTGTGATACACCCTAATGCATTAGTTTCCTGTTGCTGATGTAACAAATTGCACAAATTTGATTTTAAAAATTTATCATTTCATAGTTTGGGAAATCAGAAGTCCAAAGTCAGTCTCATGGGGTTACAAAATTTCAGCAGGCTATGTTTCTTCTGAAAGCTCTGGAGAAAAGTCCATTTCCCTGTATTCTCTAGATCTTGGCAATCACCTACGTTCCTTAGCATGTGGTCTTTCATTCATCATCAAAGCCAGTGATGAAGCACCTTTCATTCTCTTTCCCCTGACTCTGACACTCCTACCCCGTTTCATAAGGATCTGTGTGAAATTATTTCCATCGCAACATCTTTAGCTTAACCACACATACAAACTCCTTTTTGAGGTGTATTTGGCCTACTTTACCCTCCAAATAGTTTTCACTGTCTTTGGTTCAGCCTTATCAAGAGGAGACAAATTCAACCTTTATTAAGCACCGCTTCTCTGCTAGAAATATTTCCCACTTGATTTTGTTGAAGCCCCACAGTGACTCTACAAGGGAGGCATTTGTGATGTCTGTTCCATAAATGACGGAGCTCAGGGCCACACAAGTGAATGACTCATTCCTTTTGTGAGAGATGGAAACAGGGTTGAGTGCAAATCAATCTAACTTAAAAACTCCCTTGTCCCTACAACTTCAATCTCCAGAGCTACTCTTTCTTCATGTTTGAAATGACTGAATGAGTGATGCCATGACAGCTCAGGTCCATACTCTCTTGGTGGCTACAGGGGAGTACTTGAGGGGCCTTTCAGTTACTTCTTGATAGACGGACACATTCTCTGTTCTTGGAGTAGGGGAGACCCCTGATTCCTTCTGTCTTCCTCCTGGGACTCCGACCAGGATAGCCTGGCTTTGTGGAAGAAACACATCCAAATGGCCCAGATGAGTCACAGATTCTGCCCAGAGCTAAAATGTGATGAGGAGGGAAGGCTTTTGCTGCCCCAGCCTGCGAAATGGTTTCCATTACAGTATTTCTGCCTAGAACAGCAATTCTGTCCTTTGATCCTCCTCCCCATGACTACAGAGCCTTCAGGCCAGGGGACCCAGAGGCTTGATTCAGCATTATAGAGCATTACCACTGACTGGTCCTTTGACTGAGTAAGCCACTCCCATCTCTGGGTCTTGGGTCCTATTTGGACTAAAAGTCTTGGGCCTTTTCTTCTCTTACAATTTAGAGTATCAACTGCTTGGCCAAGGGATACCATTCTCAACAGAACAGACAATATCAGAAGGACTCTGGATACCATACATTTGCAGAAAACTTTGTTATGTGCTGCACTCTCTCTCAACAGGTAAGACAGCAGAGTGCCTAAGGGCCTGGACCCTGTGTTACAAATCCAACTCTGCCCCAGGTGGTTAGATTTTCTTGGGCAAGCCTCACTTTCCCCACCTATAAAAGGGGGATAATGATCATCATAATGCCCTCTTCCTGGCATTGTTGAGAGGCCTGCACAGCAGTTAGAACAGCGTTGGCAATCGTGCAGTCTTCTGCACGTGTTCCTTTCCTCTACTTCCCTTTCCATTCTTCTCGAAGCTCCAGTAGAGGAAGGCACTCTGGTTCTAGAAGCGGAACCACTTGGCTTTTCTGGGGGGCTCTGCCACCCATCAGATGGACGACCTTAGGCAACTCAGTCCAACCCTCTGATTCTCGGGATTTTCATCTGTAAAATGAGGATAACAGTAATAGCAACTTCTTAGTGGAGAGATGAGGATTAATAAATGGGCTGATCCATATAAAGTTCCTAGCGGAGTGCCTGGCATATGGAAACTATTTATTCCCTTTGGATGCTATCCTCTTGTTGTGTGATGGACTTCTTTAGTATTTCTAGGATGTTTTGAATTTAATTCCATTTTCTAAGGTGTCAGGAAACATATTTAATATTTTGGACAAAGTTAAGCTTTTATATTGAGCTCACACACTTGTAAATATGTGTACTCAACTATGTCCTGATGCAGAACAAGTGGCATGGATTTTTCTAGCACCCTCCACCCCTTAACTCATAGCCACAATGTCTGCAAATAATTAATGCAAAGAGGAGGTTTGCAGTTGGCCACCCAAATGCATCTTAAACATTTAATTTAAAAAACTAAAAGGATGAACCCAGCAAGCTGTTATAATCTTCAAAGGATCTATTAAGGACTGAGACATATGGTGTTACAAGATATATTCAAGACTTCTGGCATTTGGCATACTAAAAAATTGTGGAGTGGCTGCTCCTGTATGAATATCAGGAAAGGGCTGCAGAGGCTCTCTAATGCCCTGGTTTCTGACCTGGACTGACCCTGAGAGTAGAATCATATAACAGGAGACTTAGCTCAACTCTTCGCTCTTCCCGATGGAACTGAAAATTCAGAAGGTTTAGGGCAGTGGAACTATATTGCACAGAGAGCTGCCAAGAGATGGAGAGAGATTAGATTTGCTTTGGATTTAGGTCCTTTCTACCAGAAACAGAGGTAATGGAAACTTATGGCAACTAACATTTATTGAACAGTTGTGATTTACTGGATGGCTTTATATTACATTTATTTGACATCTTATAATAAACCTTAGAGGAGATACTATGATTATTTCCACTTTACAGGTAAGGACACTGACACTCAGAAAGCTCACATAACTTGCTCAGAGTCATAGAGCTCATGAATGCAAATCCAGAAAGTGAACACAGGTCTATTGGATGGATGCTGGACTATTTCTGTGAAACTGTCAAGGGGAGCATAACATCTAATATGAGTGGTCCAGACACTGATCTGCTTAAAGGCTGAACAGTGGGTCAAATGCCTTCTTGGGCATTCAAGATTTGGTAGACAAAGGCTCCCTCCTTCTGAAATGAAGACTTTATGCCTCGACATGGGTCCTTCCATTCTGCTGCTCTAAATCCCTGGTCTATTGATTCTATGACTAATGCCTCCCCTTGAAAGCAGGTCATTGACCATTATCCACTCAGAAGTTACTTGCTGCTTACTGAAGTCAATTTCCTCTTATACCAAATTCTTACTAAACTCTTAAGTGCACACAAGAACCAAGATATGTTTTTAAATTGATAACAATATTTTCCTGATTTTGATGAAAGGAGGAACAGGAATGTTCCTTACTGATTCTATACACTGAGTATTGCTACCAGTGTGATCTCAGGACCAAAGTTTGGGGATGGGGTTTTCTGCCCTCGGTCTTCTTGGTTTGTGATGTTCCCTAACATGTGGCGGCCTCCCCTACCCTGCCACCATCCACTACCCATCCATCATGGCCCAAATCACCACTGTGCTTCGCCTAAAATACTGAATGACCTAAGTGTACCCCCTGTATAGAGCTCTTCCCTCTCCAATTCATTTAATTTATAAAAAGATTTTTGTATTGTAAAATAATACAAACATAGGGAAAAGTATCAAGTAGTATAATGAATAACTGCATTACTTAATGTTAGCAACTTTTAAAATGACATATAGGCATCCATAAAAGGAATATAAAGTATTGTTTTACATGCATTGAAACTTGACATAATTGTATCACACAATATGTATTCTTTTGTAAGTTGCCTTTTCTCAGTACAACACTGTATTCTGAGAATTAGCTATGTTGATACATGTAGATAAAACTTATTCATTTTGAATGGCTCTATGGAGTGCTTCATGTGAATATCCTACAATTTAATATATCCACTCTCCTACTGGAACACATTTAGGTTGGTTTCAATTGTTCCTAATCACAAACAACACTGCAATTAATAGGGACCCTTGTACACATCTCTTTGTGTAGAGTGAACACCCAGATATGGAATTTCCAGGTCACAATAGGCTTATATTTATATTTACTAGATAATATCAAATGCGTTGCTCTCTGACATTGCTGTACAAATTTACCTTTTTAATAGCACTCCATGGAGAATTTCCATTTTTCTACATCCTTATCCATGATTGATACTGATATGTAACAACAGGATGGGTTTGACAAGTGTTTCATTTTCTATACTTGCATTTGTTAGAAAAAGATTCAGATTTATTGGTTATGTTTGAACTTACATTTATTAGTGAGAATAATTTTCTTTTTATGTACTTTTTACTGAATCCTGGTATTTTCTCTCTCAGAACTTGCCTGTTCATGCCTTTACTTTTTTTTTTATTTTTTAGTATTTATTTTATTGATGTGGAGAAATTTTTACCCTGTATATTCTGCATATTAATATTTTGTCAGTCAAAGCTAACAAAACTTATAAATAACTTCTCCAAGACTATGACATATTGTTTACATTTTGATATCTTTATCATGCAAAAGAATTTTAGTTCTACTGAAAAATTTATCACAATTTTTGGGTTTTATGGCTTGAGCTTTTGAGGCTGATTCAGTAAGTCCTTCATTCGGAGTATTTTTTAATCATTATCTTATAGAAGTTTTACTTTTTACATTGTGATCTTTAATCTACTTAAAATTTATTTTGTTCTAGTGTTCTAATTTTGTTTCCAGATGGAAAGCCAATTGTCCTTGTACCATTTATTGAATATTGAATAGTCTATCCTTTCTGCATTTGTTTATAATCCAAGAGTCTCTTTCAATGAGCTTGATTCTGTTACACCGATTTGTTTTTCCCTCTTATATTAATAACATATTGTCTTGAATATTATACTGTTAGAATAAGTCTTGATATCTGGTTTTGGCACTCTGAATTATGCTTCTTCAACAATTTTTTGTTTCTCTATTCTTCCACAGAAGGAGTGCAAGCTCTGACTTCAGATTTTCACTGAAGTTGGAATGACTATACAGATTTTGATGGGAGAATAGAGACGTTCTCAATACTTAATCTTCTCTTGTATAAATATTTATTTAGGCTTCCTTTTATATCCTTCAAAAATTCCTTACAATATCCTCCTAAACATTTATTTACATTTTGGTTAGAATTCTTTTTAAGAGTCCTACAGCTTGTTTTGCTATTATGAAAATATCCTTAATTTCCACTACATTTTTTTAAACAGATAGAATGTTTTCTGGGAACACTAGTAGATTTGTGAATTGATCTTGCAACTTGTAGAATTCTCTTTCTTTTCTCATAGTTCATCTGTAATTTTCTAATGATATTGTCTGCAACTTAAGGCCATTTTTATCTCTGGTTATTCTTTTTTTTTTTTTTTTTAATCATGTGTTTGTTTGCTTTTCTTATTGCATTGGCTAGGGTTCTTGGACAGTGTTGAATAGTAGGGGTTACACCAGGCCTTCTTGGCTTCTTCCAGATCTTAAAGGGATTGCTTCTAGTGTTCCATCACAGAGAGGTCACACAGCATAGTGGTTAAAAATGCAACTCTGGAGTCAAGTGGATCTGAAATTAGGCTCTGTCACTTGAAAGTTGTGTGACTTGGGATGTATAGATATCCTTATATTCTTCTTTCTCTCTCTGTGTCTATAGACAGATGGATAATAGTTAAACCATGCCTATCACAAACTAAATGTTGAAAAACTAGCATAAGGATGAAAAACAGTGTTTATTGTATATTTTTGATGAAGCTTTTATATACATTTCTTTGTATTTCTACTTTTCCTGACCTTCTCCTCATAACTGAAGGTTGAATTGTATCAAATGTTTTTTCTTCACTTGAGATGATATGTCTGTTGTAATTAATATTCAAAAATTATGGATTAAACTGATAGATTTTATTCCAACTAAAACATCTTTGTATTCCTGGGCTAGCAGTAAACATAATCTGGATGTGATATTTCATTGTTATTATTATTGCTGTTGTTGGTACACCATATATTAAAATATTTAAATTATTTTTTTGCATCCCCATTTATAAGTGAAATTGAGCTATATGTTTTATTCTTGCACTGCCTTTTTATATTTTGAATAAGTGAAGAGTTCTTTGGTCCTTGAAGATTAGTAAAAAGTGACCATGAATTCATTTAGTCGTTTTTTTTGGTATGAAAACATTGATTACCAATTAAATTTATCCAATAACTAATTTTGTGCAGGAATTTGTTTGTTCTTGAGTCAGTTTTCATAATTTGTAAGATTCCCCAAAAGTTTTTTACTACTATTACATTTTCAAGTTTGTGTATTTGAAAATACACAAACTTGAAATATCTACAAAAATAGTATAAATTTTCTATTAATTTCTTATTATTTTAAAAATATTATTTTATTTTTATCTATGTCTGCACTTTGTTACTACATTTTTGGGATTGTTCTCTCTCTCTCTTTCTCTGTCTCTCTCTCTTTTTTTTTTACTCCTTCATTCTTGCTGGGGTTTTATTTGTTATTTTATGAGCCAGAGTTGAGTTTTGTTTGATTCTCTCTTTTGATTCTTTGCTTTCTTCTTCATTAATCTCAAATGTTTACCTGTACTTTCTTGGGTTGAATGCTTAACATTATTTTCAGTCTTACTTAAAATTTATTAGGGAATAAATTTTCTTCTAAGTACCACTTTTTTGGCAACTCAGAAGTTCTAATATTTAGGAGTATTTTCAAATTTTCCAAACATATTTTAAAAACTATCCTTTTAATTGTTGATTTTTGTATTTGATTGTTTGTAGTTTAGAGATACTTTGATATAATCCCTAATTATAATCAGTGATCACAAAAGCTACAAAAAGGAGTTACATTCTCTAAAAGTATCATAACATATACACTAATCAGTATATTTAAAACTGTATAATATAAATCTAAAATATTTGGTCTTCTCATGTCATATTAGACACATTTATAAAGGCAAAATCCTAAAGTAATAGTGAGAAGGGAGGACATATGTTTGCCCTTTGGTTTTCTCAATCAGCAGCATCCCCCTCCCCACTCCACACACACAACAGGTGACTTCTGAGTTCCCAAGCAGCTGTCATTTAAAGTTCACAACATGTGTGATCCAGTGGCATTTTTTAAAGAATCACTTTGATTGTGGAATAACATACACACAGAGAAGTATATACATCACAAGTACACAGATCAGTGAATTTTCTCAAAGGGAGCCTTCCGTGGAGCCTGCCTCTCCTTCCCAGATGGAGCAATTGGACATTAACAACAAACCCAAGCCCTCTACTATCCTTTCACTCTACAGCTCTGCCCAAACCCTGGGATAACTGCTATCTTGACTTCCAACTCTATAGACTAATTGTTCTTGTTTTGAACTATGGGTTCTTTTTATCTGTCTTCTTTGGCTCATCATTATGATGTAAATTCATCAGTGTTGTGTGTAGTTCAATATAGTATCTGTATATATCCATATAGATGGATGATTAGAGACTATATATATATATCCCCTTGTTCAGATAGATAGGTGAATGGATATAGGTGGAAAGATTTGTTTATTGTAAGGAATTGTCTCAAAAATTGTGGGGGTTGGCTAAGCAAGTCTGAAGTCCCCAGAAATGGAATTTCACAAGCAAGCTGGAACCTCAAGCTGTTTAGAGTCTCTGGACTGAAGGAGTTCCTAAGCTCTCTTTTAAGGGAATCACCTGATTAGGTCAGCCCATCCAAGAGTCTCTCTTATGATTAATTTGTAATTGACTGATGAAAGACTAATCACATATGCAAAATCACTTCACAACAGATTCTAGACCAGTGTTTGACTACATGGAGACACTATTGAGGTCTAGTCATGTTGGCATATCCAAAGTTCATCACCTCAGCAAATTTTTTTTAATTGAACATGAAATAAAGATGCATCTTAAAATTGATGGTGTCTTGAATCTGATGAAAGACATTATCTTTTAATTGACTTTTCATTCTTCTTTTTACTCTACCAGTCTAATATAGATATATCCTATATTAAGTTATAAAACTCATTTTAATTATTTTTTTAATTTACAAATTTTCTATTAGATTCCTTTTTTCATTCACTATTTCTGTTGCCACTTACCTACTTTTGGTTCAGAATTTTTTGTTCTTTATTATCCCTTTGAGTATTACAACCCTACTTAATGAAAGTCCTTTAATAGATTAGAAAATTGTCCTTTGTTGTTTATTTACCTCCTGGTTATCATTCCATTCTTGACTTTAATATGGTTTGGTGTTATTTTTAATTTTTACTTCATTTTGGTTTTGAATGATGCGCTTTCTTTTTTTAAGATTAGCTCCTTCACAGGGGCGCCTGGGTGGCTCAGTGGGTTAAGCCGCTGCCTTCGGCTCGGGTCATGATCTCAGGGTCCTGGGATCGAGTCCCTCATCGGGCTCTCTGCTCAGCAGGGAGCTTGCTTCCTCCTCTCTCTCTCTGCCTGCCTCTCTGCCTACTTGTGATCTCTCTCTGTCAAATAAATAAATAAAATCTTTAAAAAAAAAAAAAAAGATTAGCTCCTTCACATGTTTTGTAATTTGGTCCTGCAGGACTATCTGAGGAAGGAGTTCTGTTTTGTTCTGATATATTTCCCTCTTCTCCAGAAGATTTGTGATGTTTCCTTCGATCAGAACTCTGTTTCCATTTGAGATTCCTGCTCCACAGACACACTGGATATATTCTGATCAGTTACTCAAGGGAGCGTACAGTGTGGTTCAGCTAGATTCCTGGCTGGAGGGATGGATCCCCACATGCCACTCTGTTTTGATCAGGCATTGGTGACATCACCATTGAATTTCAGTCTCTTCCCTTGCTTTTGCTTTTTGGCAGGGAGCCTGACTGAAGTCTTGAGCCTTTCCTCCTATGGAGCTTTATTCCCTGTTCATCCCACAGGAGTAGAAATCCTGAATGTCTCTGCCTGCTTTGGACTGAGGGCCCAAAAGGCTGTAGCCTCAGCCCATTCCTTACCTTGATTTTATTCTATTTCTCAACAAAGACATTTATGGTGGGTTTGAAGCCAGCTATGTGTTTCATTTCCTACGTGGCAGGACTAGTGGTATTCCCTAAACTCCAGCTCCACGTGTTACCCCCCCTGGTGATAACATTTCACTGTGTTCCCAATGGACTTAGAAAATACATTACCAGACCTTTTAAGACCTTTATTCACCTACCCTCTTCCCCCTATTTGTATGGAGTTGCCTTTAATTCCCTAAATGCATCCGAATTGCTCTCACCACCAGGCGTTAACTCTGGCTCTTTGTCTGATACACCTCCACTCCTCTGTCCATTTGGTACTTAATCCTCCTGATCTTTCTCATCTCCCCCTGCACGGAGCACAACATAGAATGTGATAAGGAATAAATGAAGGGAGATACAATTTTCTAATTCATTTCATTCCTTCCTTGCTGCCCAGACGTAGCTCTGACTTGCACATGACTTGGAGGAAAGAATCCTTCTATCTGCACCACGCCTAGCTGACCTGTCCCCAGGGCTCAGTCCTGAACTCCACGGAGGAAATCCAAAACTCCTTGACGTGAGGTAGGGGGAAGTGCTGGGATTTTGGTGTGGAAGTGAAGGGATGAGGGTCCAGAAAGGTGAGTCAGCATGCCCAGTGCTCTGTGACAAACATACCTTTTCACCCTTGCCTCATGGTGCTGGGGAGCAGTGCGCTGGCTCCCCAGGTCTGCCAGGACTCCTGGCTCTGTGGTGGAGGTCAGAGGGCACCCCCACCTCTTGAACTCACCAATCCTTGCAGATTCACAAGTGAAACCTGATCTGAGCTCCGGGGCCTGGGAAGCAAAATCACCTCCCCCAGCTCAGGGCATTTGGACACAAGCCCGTGACCTTGGCAGAAGCCAGTTGGTGCTGGGGAATCTAAATTCTCTGTATTGATCACCAGAGCAGCTGTTGAGACTGGCTTTCATGATCATCTCTCACAGGGAGTTTTCAGTGTGCCAAAATCTCCCTCATTCCCTCTCCTCCACCATTTTTATATGCAATTTACTTAAAACACTTGCCTTTCATGTGTAGGCCAAGATGGTGACTTCATAAAGGTCAGGAAATGGGGAAGTAAGAAACTTCCTTGAAAGATTTAAAATAACTTATTTTTAGTAATAATAAATGGCAAATTGAAAGATTTAAGATGAAGAGCCTGGTAGTTGGATAGTTTGGAATCTGTGATGTGTAGGGACTGTTGCCAATTATTTCCCAGGACTTGAGTGGTTTCATGTCTTTGCATTTTCTCTCTCTACTACGCTTTATTTGCTATCCCTCCTTTAGAATGGAGATATCTGTCAACTTTAAAATCTCCTTTTCCATACTGTGGTAATGGGTTGAAATTGAGCTGCATGATTCCTCTTTCCTGAAATATCCCCCGTTCAGCAGTGCAATGCGAGACCTTCTTTAGGCTAAAAGCGCAGTGAGAGAAAGGGAGTCACGTTAGCTGAGTAATCTAGAATATCTGTGGGTATTTTGAAGCTGATTTGTGAGAAATGCAGAGGAGTATCTTGGGAAGAGCATCAGCTTAGGTAGGAACATAACCCACCATGATCTTTACCCTACTGCTCACCAGCCATGTGGCCTTGGGAAAGTGGTCTAATAAATGTAAGCCCACCAATGGTCAAGGTGTCAGTTTAGCTACCTATAAATGGGAGAGTAGAGAATAGTCAGTTCAATGGCTTGTGGAAAATAAGAAAGGAATTTAGGAAAGTAGAGGAATGGCAGGGACCACAGTGCATGAGGGATCATGCATAGCCAAAAACACAGCCCTAGCACAGGGTTACTGGGGAGGAAAAATAGACCAGGCATTGTCAGCACTTCTAATTATTTCAAGGGAAACCTCATATCTAGATTTTTATGTGAAATATCCTGATTTCACAACCAATTAACAACTCATTAAAAAAATTAAAACAAACTAACAATGCCCTGCTTAGTCCAAGCAGATGTATCTGAGGCTGAACACAGCCTGTGGATAGTTAGCTTGCAATCTTGGGGTGGGGGTGGGGGGCAGATGACCTTTGACCCCAGATTCACTATCTGTCTTCAAAATCAGCTCACATGCCTGGACCCAGCCCCAGATGGGGTGTCTGAGAGCCCAGTAATTGGCTGCAGCATCAGCTTCCTGTTGGAGGCTGGGGAAAAGTCTTGCCCTGAGAGAGGGTTAGATTTCTCCTAGAGTTTGGAAGGCCAAAGGGAATGTCTGCTTGTGCAATATGGAGGGGAATTACACTGTGCTGAGGACCAGGCCCTCTTGATCCTAACCTTCACTCTGCCAAAAATGTTTGGCTGGCCTTGGTTATGTTGTCTCCCTTTCTGACACTCAGTTGTTGCCTCTCTGTAAAATTGTAACTTTAGGTTGGATCAATATTTCTCAAACTTCAGTCCCTGGTTTATGATGGTGTAGAAGCCAGTCACTTGGGTGATCTTTGTCTCCTCCTACCCACCCCGTGTGGAAGTCCCGTGTGGTAGTCCCGTGTGGTACCCCTCCCCTACTGAACAGGGCTGATTCATGTGTCTGACTAGATGCCGTGAAGGTGACAGCATGTGACTTCTGGGGCCAGCTTCATAAAAGACACTGTTGTTTCCACCTTGATCTTTCAGCTCAATTGCTGTGGGGGTGGGGAGGGGATTGCACCAGCAGACCTGCCATAAGGACACTCAAGCGGCACTGTAGAGAAACCTACCTGCTCACGAACAGCCAGCGTTGACTTGCCAGCCATGTGAGCCATCCGCCCCGGAAGCAGATCCTCCAGCCCCAGCCGAGCCTTCCGATGACTGTAGCTCTGCCTGACATCTTGAGTGCAATCTCAGGAAAGACTATGAGCCAGAATCCCCCCACCCAAATTCCTAACCTTCAGAAACTGGGAGAGGTAAAAACATTTACTATTGCTTAAGCCACAGAAGAATAGATTACCTCATACACAATCATGATCAGTACTACATCTGCCTACCATCAAATCTATGATATATCTTTCCAGCTTTATTGAAGTATGACTGATGAATAAAATTGTAAGAATTTAAAAGTATACATTGCAGTGATCTGATATATGGATACATGGTGAAAATATTCACATGATCTAGTTTATTAACATCATCAGCTCACATATTCATATATCTGTGTATGTGAGAGAACGTTTAAGGTCTACTCTCTTATTAGATTTCAATTTTATAATATAATGTTTCAACTGGGGTCAGCATGTTTTATATTTGATTCTCAGATTTTATTCATCTTATAGCAGGGAGTTTGTATCCTACTAACCCCCATCTCTCCTACCCTCTCAGCCTCTGGTAACCCATTTTCTACTCAGTTTCTTTGAGGTTAACTTGTTTGTTTGTTTTAGATTCCACATATAAGGGATACCATGAAGTATTTGTCTTTCCCTCTCTTGCTTATTTCATTTAGCATAATGCCCTCAAGGTCCATCTATGTTGTGACAGATGCCTGTTACATATTAATGCATTTCTCGAAATGGTTTATTCTTTGAATTTGCATACACTTATTTTAAAAAGAAAAGTTTTTATGGTATAAATGGACAATAAATATCTCTAGTAAAAAAAAAAAAAAACTCAAAATCTAATTTTCTTTCAATCTAACTTTTATCTAGACTATGTGGCCTGTAGAAAGTTCTAAGCCTCAGGCATCTTGTTTCTTTGTTAATAAAGGATATGAACAAGAGTTTAAGGGACACTAAATTAAGCCTGTGTCTTTGAAATAAACCAAAGGATTGAAAGGAAACCAAGCAGAGAATAACTTTCTTTTAATGAGATTTAATATTAAAATGCAATGTCCTCATTCCCCCAAACATCTTTCAGGCCTGCAAAGGAATGTTGTTGGTGGGGGTTTTCCTTTCTTCTAAGAAAACTTAATAAGAAGATCTAGGCTTTTATCCAGTTCCAAAGCATCCCAAGATAGCACATAATTTCTATTTATATAAAGTGAGATCACTTACGATAAAGCCCTTTATAGGGTTTATAGCCCACCCCAGTCTTAAAAGTGTTACTACCAATATAATACCTTTTGGTTATTAAAAGATGTACCATTCTAAAAGCCCTGGCCCATTCACTGAACTTTTGCAGTGACCAAGAGAGTAGGCCTGTCCAAAGACCATCATCCCTAAATTGGCAGTTCAGGAGGCTGAAGCCCTGAAAAGGGATGAAAGACATCCACAGCTTCTGGGGTGTTAGGAGGACTGGGGTCAGAACCTGTGTCTTCTGACACCTCGTGCCTTATGCTGTCTACACAGAATTAATTTTCCGGTCTCTTCACACGTGGGGTTTGCAGCCCAGCTGGATCTTTGAGCAACTACGGCACATCAGGGCCTGAAGAAAGGGTGGCATGGCAGAGTCAGGGATGGTCTAGAGGCCTGGCGCATGGTTATAAGGTAAGGATTTTTAAGGGAGCTGATATGCTGAGAAGACAGCAGTGCAGGCGGGAACAGACGAGACCAGAGAAGCAGCCGTCTCTGCATCCTGGAGGCTGTGGCAACTCAGAGATCCTATCTGCCACATCATAAAGGAAAGAGCACATACAAAAGTGTATGAGCACACACAAACACGCATATATACTCTAATACCCCTGGGACAGCAGATGCACCCAGCCAATGCTCCAGCCCCTACAGAGATGCTAACTGTGGCCTTCAAATGAACACACATCTCTTGGTCTCTTTAACATCTTGGGCAACTCTCCAGCTCCTATTTCACCACTCCACTGTATAATACCTTTCAATTTCTATTAAAAAAAAAAAAATAGTTCTGAGTCTTCGTAGGTCTTGGATTTGTCCGGGACTAAAGAGAGAACAGTATATTTTGATGCACAGGAATGCATGGAGTCTTATTCTCTACCACGTCAAGTAGAATTTTTATAAGTATTGGGTGACAGAACCGTCAGAGCAGATGGAAAGAAAACATGTTAAAGCAGTTTGATGAAATAGTGTGGTAGCTATTTCTGGACCTAAAAAAAAAAAAAAAAAAACAAAAAACCAAAAAACAAACCACTCCTGCTTTCTCAATTGTGTTCTCTGTGCCATTTAAACACTGATTACTAGAGGTAGTAATTAATTGCATTTTCCTAAGACGTTTTGCAGGTCCTGGAACACAAGAGTGAAGACTGAAAGGTTCTGATCTTCTTCTTTAACTAGAGAAGAGACCAAGGCACAGAGAGGACCAAGGCACAGTGCAAGTTATGTCAGTAAGTTATTAGCAGACAGGGAGTAGTTGATTGTATATAGGAAGTCACATTTTGCAGAGGACACACATTTTGGGACATTTGATTGTCTTTTTTTTTTTCTTTTATTAGTTTTAAATTGCTAAATGCATCTCTCTACCACTCTACCTCCCTTCAAATTTGGAAACCAGTTACATTGGAGGGGGACAGAGTTCTGTTGAGAAAGGGGTTGCATTAGGGTTCAGGCTTGAACCCATTTTACAGTTTGCTTATAAAACTGTAAATTAGCCTTATGAACTAAGATTGATGCTGTCAAATGTCAAGGGACATTCAGATGTCTCTGAGCCTTTCCTCTCCTCCTGACACCCAAAGACATAGGTCTTTCTTGGCAGTAGTCTCCTCACTACTTTCTGAGGTCAGCACGCGGATCTGCTTAGCCAGTTGTCACACCTGCTGACAGTGAGTCAGCAGAGCAAAGTGGCTGGGCCAACACTGTGTCAGCCACCAAGAGGAGAGCAGAAGCAGGGCTCTTGCACCAGATGCCAGGGGTCAGGAGTCATGCAGAACCATGGAGTTCCTAAAATGTCATCACCCAGAACCCAAATCAGAGACAAAGACCCAGGGACATCATTTCATAGGCTGTTTCTGCTTCTGCTCTTCTTCTTTCTTATTTGATCTTATCCGGATAAATCAGCTGAGCCTTGAGAGGGGAGGGTATGGGAATGGATCTATTACTTTTAGTATTTCTCGCCAACCTGGGGTAGAAAAGCTAGCTCAGATCGTAACACCTTGCCTGGTACAAACTTATTTCAGCACCAATCAGAGTAAAGAGTCAAATCATTGAATTCTAGCCAAATCCTAAAGAATGGGTCTTTCTTAACAACTCAACTATATAGTCGATATCAAGAAAAATGGCTTTTGTCAATAGCAGCCAAAATCTAAAATAGCAAAACAATTGAAAGTACCGTTTTAATGCAATATTTCAGATTTCAAATATGCGTTAACATTCTAACAGAATAGCTAAATTTTACCAGACATTTATGAAGAGATGGTAATGATGTCAAGACTAATGTGTTTATACTGGCTAGCATTTATTAAGCACAACTCTCCTGAGCACAACACAGCCACACTGCTGAGAAATTCCCTTGCTATGGATACCACCTCTATGGCTCCATCAATTCTAGATGAGTTTGTTTTAATTTTCAGGAGATTTTATAAGGTAGTTATGACCATCTTCAGAAGCACTGATTAATTTTGCAGATGTTTATCCAGGTCTGTTACACTCTAGGCAAGGCTCTAAGCCTTTTGGATCCAAAAATGTTGGATAAGACATATATATCTCCTGTACTTGTGCCCTGTAGGGGAGGAAACATTTAACCACAAATGATTGTTAGAAATGATACAAAGTAATGAGAAAAAGAATAATGAGGGAATTGAGTTCTTCAAAGAGGATATGGAGGGATGGACTCTTTCTATAAGGTGAATTTGCCAGGTGAAAAAAGGTGTGATGACTGTCCCAGGCCAGTCTCCATGGTGGGCAAGATGTTGGCATGTTGCAGAAGCTGAAAGACAGCCTGTACAACTAGGTGGAAAGAGTAAGAGGTGAGGCTGATGAGGTCAGGAGAAACCAAGCTGACAAGGGATCTCCTCTCTGAGCACTTCCTTTACTCCTGGCACCTGGTATGGGGTCCTGTAGGTTCTCGGGGGAAATGAGATGAAGAAACTGAGGCATGGAGGCATCAAGTCTCTTTTCCAAAGTCACACAGCTTATAAGAGCTAGACTGGGTTATCTATCTAAGTATCTATGTCTGTCTGTCTGTAGGTATGTATGTATGCATCCAGCTAGCTAGCCACCTATCATTATAGATATTAATATATATCTCCATTTATCTATCCATCAGTTACTATGAGTTAGGAGTTCAAGATTCAAGATATATGACAATAAACACAACTGTCAAAGTTTCCATTCTCTTGGATCTTCCTTTATTAAGAGCAATAAGACAAACTAAAGCATAGACAAGAGATGTAGAGTGAAGGGGGCTCTTTTAGATAAGATGCCTTATACACAGGATACCTCCTTAAGCAGAGGTATGAATTCATCAGGAAGAAGCCATCAAGTCTATGTTCTGCTTTTTTTTAATTAAAATTTTTATTTATTTATTTGAAAGAGCACGTGAGTACGCATGAGCAGGGGGTAGGAGCAGAGGGAGAAGCAGACTCATTCCTGAGCAGGGAGCCCAATGTGGGGTTCAGTCCCAAGACCCTGGGATTATGACCTGAGCTGAAGGCAGACACTTAACGAACTAAGCCGTCCAGGTGCCCCTGCGTTCTGCTTTGAGAGAGTTTGTTGATAGTGTTGTCAAACTAAGGATAACATGATTGTCTTCATGGGGTAGTTTGAAACACACCATGATTACTGTGCATGTCTACATGTCTTTGTGTGTGCGCCTTTGTTGGTCAAATCCTTTCCCAGATCAGAGACAGCAAGAAAAGGTTAGCCTAGGCTGTTTAAGCAAGAATTATTTGTTGGAGACTTCAAATTAAATTTTTTTTTTGCTAGGTTTGGAGAGTCACAGAGACAGTGTTCCTAAAGGGGAAAGGATCTAGCTGGATAGAAGTTCACGTGTGTTTGAGACAGAGAGAGATTCAGCCTTTTGTGCCTGCACACCAGGCATCAGTTATGCCTGGACAGACTATTATGGCATTTTTGGTAGAACAGTCTTTTTTCTCATTCAGAGCAGACTTCCACAAAAGAGTGAGAGAGACTGATGAGCCCAGCAACAGTCAATAGAGATTCACGGGGAAGACCAAGTGTTGTTCAGTACGACAGGTCTGGATAACTGTACAATACTGCCATAAAAGACTGAAGATGAAGCCATACTCACCTCCCTCTTCATTTCATTCTTTCTCTCTTTCTCTCCATATTTATGTAGGTAGATGGACAGAGATATATCTTTTTTTCTCTTTCCCACAAGATTTTCTGTTGCTTAAAAGATTTAATATAGAGTAGAATGTTGGAATTGGTTAGGATTATCTGTGATAATATAAGGTGATTAGCAGAAGACCATTTGTCATGTTAAATCTTTGCAATTTCTAGATATAAATGAAAAAATAAAAGACACAATTTTTCTTTTTAATGGCTGTCCAGTGGAGCAAACCATTCAGGATTAAATTTGACAATGTACAGGTCAATTCCAACCATTTCAAGCTTCTTCATAGCCATGGCCAAGATATTTCACAGGGTTCTAGATGATTTACTGGGTCTTATGCAATTATTATTCAGAGGAGAAAGATGGTGTGCTTTTGACCTATTGTTCTGGAAGCTGCTCTCACATCTATCTATCTATGTTTCTGTCCATCCATCCTGAAGCCATTTATGGAATATTATGAATGACACAGAGAAGAATAAGGCATGATCTCTGTTCCACTGACACACAAATTAATAGGAAATTACAAAAAAAAAAGTAGAGTAAATGTGTAATGGCAGTAAGGATCACATGTTTTGGCACTTGTGGCAGAGAGGGGAAGCAATGGAAAGAACCTCAGATAGGACTAGGGTACTTGAGGACAGTTTTTTATAAACACGGATGATTATGCTCATCCTCAAAGAAGAATGTGTGGGAGTTCAACAGGCAGAGAAGATGAGAAGCTTTCCAAGAAAAGAGAATTGTGTAAGCCAGTGCCTAGGCACGTGGGGACAGAAGAGCAAGACTTATTCAGGGACCACAGGAAGTTGGTTGGCACAGCTGGGGTCTAGACTGCATACTTGGTCAATGGTAAGGGTGAGTGCAGAGAGGGAAAGAGCGGTCAGCAGTGGGGCTTAGGAGTATTCAAGGTGAGGTTATGAGAGACAAGGGCATAAGTGGAGTGAACTTGGATTTGTTGCTGATAGCTATATGACATCAGGACCATATTTTAAATTGAAAGTATCTGGCCAACATTTCTGGAGTTGCACTGGGTTCTTAAAGAATAGTTGTTATCGAGTGGCCATTTGTTTGCAATGATTATCCCTGTAGAGTGGGGCTAGAGTAAATTATCACTTTGGAGTTTGAGGATGCCACCTAATTATTTGTATGTTGGTCCTAAAAGTATGAGTAGTCCTTTTACGGATGCTTCCTAGATAAATAGTCTTCATGAAATTTTGCAGATAACTGGAAAAGGAAAGGGGGAGGGACTTCAAAAACTAAAAGTCTCCATTATACCTCTAAGTCCTGTGAAAATTTCTGTCATATATCAGTTACTCTGGAAACACAGCCATGGCCTGATGTTGCTTCTCTTTCATGAAGGGAATACTTTTGTTTTGAGTCCTCAACTGTGCCTGGCCCAGTGCCTGGGGCAGAGAAGACCCTCAGTTAATGCTCAAGAAGTTGATTTGGGGGAACCTAGATGGCTCAGTTGGTTGAGTGATCAGCTCTTTATTTTGGCTCAGTTCATGATCTCAGAATGAGACTGAGCCCTTTCTGTGGGGGTCCATCCTCAGGGGGAGTCTTCTTCTCTCCCTCTCCTTCTGCCCTTCCCTTTACTCTTACTTGTGCATGTGCTCTCTCTCTCAAATAAATGAATAAATAAACCTTAAAAAATTATTTGATAATGACCCAAACCAAGCTGTAAAAAGGCCTGTTTGAACATTTAGTAAGTCACATGTGTTAAATATGAGGAATATCAGAATTAGGAGCAAAAAGTAGGTCATAACAGCAATATAGAACAGGTTATCCTTTTCTGGGGATCTACTCTAAGTTGAGGCAGGTGTCAGACTCTCCATACATCTCTGACTTAATTCTCACCATTCCCTCACTGCTCAGTATTGCTTTCCCCCACTTCACGGATGGGAACACCGAGGCTGACTGCAGTGACTGTGGTGATCTCAAGGTCGCATAGAGGAGGAAGAGAAAAGTGAACCCAAGGCTACTTGGGCAGTAAAGTTTGTGCATTTTCTCTCCTATTGCTATTGCCACGTATTTCCAGGTGTTTCTTGTGAAAGAGGAGAAGCACATTTGTTCATTGTTTCTGGAGTTGCACCGGGTTCCAGAGGAGAGACCATTTGTCATGTTAAATCTTTGCAATTTCTAGATATAAATGAAAAAATAAAAGACACAATGGCTCCAGAGGAGAGAAAGCAGACCACAGTATCTTCCATATTAGGAAGCGGAGGCCTTTGGCAGGACTTTATGACCACCATAGCTCTCAGAGAACAGAACTGACTTTTCTGTAAGGCCATGACCCCTAGCCCTGAAGATGAGACCTTGATGTGAAAAGTGGACAACCACCACCACTTAGGGAACCTGTAGAATATTTTCTTTTGGCTGGTCGAATAAAATATATATACTTCCATCTCTCAGATCTTGAGATATTCTTTGGACAGCAATAATAGTTCCTGATCTGGATAATATTTCACATTAGACAAAACACTTGCACAGAGCATCTTATTTGATCCCAAGTGGTCTCCATTTGGGGATGATGTAGCTGTTGCTCAGAGAAGTAGTAGGACTTGCCCAAGGATACAGACAGTGAGTGGAAGACTTGGAAAATAAACCTGGTTCAAATTATTCCAAGACTAGTGCTCCTTCCACTATGAATGTTGTCTACTACATTGGGGCAAAAGTCCAGGTCTGTTGTAAGTATCATACAAAGGGTATAGTTTCTTCCCATGTTGAGCGTGGGACACACACTGAGGCTATTTCTGAGACATTTGTCTCTTTCCATGAGGGTCAATATCCCTGAAGTCTGGACTTCCCTCTGGGAACAAAGCATCCTTCAGGGTCTTCCTTAACTGTCCTCATCAGTGCAATATGTTTTTTTCTGTCCAACTGCCCCATTTCTATTGGCAATTTGTGCTTCCAGAGATGCCTAAGTGCTGATTCTGACCCCAATTATTCCATGTCTAGGTTATTCTTCATGACATGTGAGTATAGGACACAAGTCGAAGTCCCCCACTTAGGCAGCCCAGAGGGGCCAGCCCTGCTTGGCCAGGAGCATGTGGACTCCTGATTATGGAAAGTCTGTCTGTGTGCTAAGTGTAAACAGATGTCCCCAGCTGCCAGATCGCGTGGCCATATGAAACCAATCACCCACTCTGCACAAACATGTATCATCAGGTCAAAGTCTGAAGGTACAACCAACTCACCCTGCTTCCCATAAAACAGTGGGTGAGTAAGGGGTGGGGGATTTGTGGAAACTGGCCAGAGCACTCCATCTAAGGGCAAAACTTGTGTGGTTTGATTGTATAAGAATAGTGATTTGGGGCCAAAGAACTGCAGCTCAAAGTTATGATGGACACTCAGACTGGCCCCATGTGAGCACTCTCAATGCTATACGTATGGGGGTACCGAGGTTTGAGGGTTGGAAGTGACTTCCTCAACATCTGATAGCAATCTAGTGGTTCCATCAGGGCTTTGTCAAAGGTCAAAATGCCAGCCTAGCATCAGTTCCATTATGTCTGGTTGTCTGTGCCATTGGCTTTCTGGCTTCTGTACATGCATCTTCTTGTTTCTCTTATTTTGAATCCTGGTGGCCTTGGGCATGACTTCTCTAAGCCATGTAATGCTATTTACTGGGGGTTAATCCTGGGCCAGGCTAAATAGTCCATGTACTATATTGTGCATAATAATCCCCAAATACCAAGAAAGGTCTTTTACTCTCCTATTTTAAAGGATAATCAGAAATGGAAAAAAAGTGGCCCATACAGTTTGCAGGTGGCACAGCCTAGGCTTACATCAAGATGGACTCCAAAGGCTTAGTTTCAAGGAATGGGCAAAGTCATAATCAATTGATAAGCAGTGGAAGATGGCTGGGTGATCAACATTCATTCACTGGAAAGGAACTTTCTCAGCATTTATTAAGTGCCTGGCAGCATATATGGTTTTAAAGATGCCCATGGCATTATTCTATCCCTCTAAGAAACAGTCAGTGTTGGAATCAGAAACACAAACTCTCTGTGTGGAAGTGATGTTAAGGAGATGACAGATCAGGTACAAGTGGAAGAGAGTCGAAGGTCCACATTAATTTGCTCAAAAGGTAAGAGGTGGTTTATCAAAGGAAGGGCTACTTTTCTGTCAAAGCAAAAGCTGACATGTGTCGAGAGATGGACAGGAAAAATTGTGAAAACTTAGGGAGCCACATATCGTTAGGTATTATTGCTGGCTTGTTAAAACATGAGTGGAAAGCTTAAACTATGGTATCAAATGTACAAGTTATAAGGACTTTGAATGTTTTGCCAAAGGAGTGGCTTTTTTTTTTTTTTTGCTTGTTTTTATTTTTGTTTTGTTTTGTTTTTACCTGAGGCCAATTAGGAACCATGGATAAGTTTTAAGCAAAAGAGAAACACGGCTGCCATATCATTTAGGATTAGGCTTGACAGCTAATAATGGAGAACTCCAAATTAATACCAGCTTTAAAACAACAAAAGTTTATTTTTCATGTAAAGTCTGGAGTCAGTATAGACCAGGACTACTCTAGTGTCTCTGCTCCAAAATTCATGGTTTTTCCAACCACTCCTATATGTGGTTCTCAAATTCATACTCCTAGGCAGCAAGATGGGAGCAGAGATAAAGAAGGAAGAGAAGTGTCTTTATCTTTTTGAGCTGCTGTCACAAAATACCAGAGACTAGTGACTTACGAACAGCACACACTCATTTCTCACAGTTCTGAGGGCTGGAAGTCTGAGATTAGGGTGCCAGCAGGGTAGAAGTATGATAAAGGCTCACTTCCAGGCTGCAGACAGTGGACCTCTTCCTATATCCTCACATGGTGGGAGGGCTGGGGAGCGCTATGGGGTCTCTTATAGGAGCACTGATCCCATTCACGAGGTTCCACCCTCAGGACATAATTGCCCCCACAAACCACCCCCCGCCCCTGCCCAAGGACCCACCTTCTAATACTTTTGCATTGGACATTAAGATTCAACTTATGAACACTGGGCGGACATAAATATTCAGACTATGGTAGAAAGGCTTCATCACTCTCTCCCTCTCTCTCTTTTTTTTTTTTTTTTTTAAGATTTTATTTCTTTTTTTTGACAGGCAGAGATCACAAGTAGGCAGAGAGGTAGGCAGAGAGAGAGGGGGAAGCAGGCTCCCTGCTGAGCAGAGAGCCTGATGCGGGGCTCGATCCCAGGACCCTGAGATCATGACCTGAGCTGAAGGCAGAGGCTTTAACCCACTGAGCCACCCAGGTGCCCGGCTTCATCACTCTCTTAAAGAAAAGTCTCCGAAGCTTATACAAAACACTTGTTATTTCATTCCGTTCATCAGGAATTAGCCACATGTCCATATCCAGCCACAAAGAAGACTGGAAAATGTCTTTACATGGACAGTCATGGGCCTATGTTAAAAATCAGGTTTTCTATTTCTCTACTAGAACTGAAGAATGGATATTTAGGAAACTTAGAAATCTATGCCACAAGTAGATATGAAATTTAAAAATCACTCCATTGTCCTTGGAGTAGAAGGACAAGGATATAGGCATATGGCTGAAGGTATAAGACTAAGGCTGCTGGTATCTGCAGGATTGGGTAGATGCTCTCCCTTCCCCCTTTCAATTACTTAAGCTTTGACTAATTAAGGAAATAGCTGTCTTACCTTTATTTCCCCAGTACTGAGTCAGACGTGGATATATGCCTCTTTCAGCAAATGAGTCATGCTCAAGGTTGGGCAAACCTGCCTGGATATGCAGAATGGACCATAATATGAATGTGGCTTGGACTGCATTCTTCATTGACTTGAAATGCTGCTCATTGTACTTTTGACCTCAAATAGATATATCAGATTTCTTATTCTCATTATTTACAGAGCCAGGATAGGAAAGAGGACGTTTCTTCATTCATGTCATTCAGATAAGCAGTGTCAACATGTTTTGTCTTATGGATATTCACGGGGTTAACTTGTTAAGAGCATGTGTTTTAGAACCAAAAATCTGTGAATTGGAAATTCACCTATGGTCCTCATCTCAGGCTGATTTCAGAGTCAGACTTCTTCTTTTTTTTTTTTTTTTTAAGGATTTTGTTTATTTATTTGACAGACACAGGTCACAAGTAGGCAGAGAGGCAGGAAGAGACAGAGGAGGAAGCAGGCTCCCTGCTGAGCAGAGAGCCCGATGCGGGGCTTGATCCCAGGACCCTGGGATCATGATCTGAGCTGAAGGCAGAGGCTTTAACCCACTAAGCCACCTAGGGGCCCCTCAGAGTCAGACTTCTTAACCACCATGACATCTTGCCTTCTTTCTGAGTATTTGTTAATTTTTATCTCTTTCCTCAACAGTCTGCCTTCAAATAAGTTGAGAGAAGTGGTCATAGCAGTTTTGATGAGTATTACTAAGAGGTGTGGCAGAACAATGGACTTGAAGATACCAGAATGCAGCCTGGGGCCCTGACTGCACTCACTTGTCTACCTACCTTCATGCAGCCCTTTTAGGGATTGACTCCTACCCCGGGAAGTATGTCCAGTGTCCCACAAAAGAAAAAAGCACAACCCAGATCAGTGTTGGATCACCCAGTTCTCACCACCCTCAGTCCACCTGGGCTTTTTTTCTCATGTTTTTTCCTGATGTCCTTGTGCTCCTTTTCTTCCAGAATCCTGTCCTCTCCACCTTTCTCAGTTTGTCCTGGTCCTACATCATGGCTTGATTCCTGGCTAGAGTGCTCCTAGAGATATGAAATACTGGGTTTCCCCACAGAACCACAAGGTTGAGATATGCATCATGTTTATTGGCAGAGCTGTTGAGACCAGACTGGCCTGGATTTGTTTCTTTCCTCTGCAACTACTACTTCTGGACCTTGTAGCTATCACAAGTCCCTGCTTTCTTATTTGTAGGACAGAGGATAATGACAATCCCTATTGTGTATGCTATTGTCAGATCCAATAAATTAATATATAAATATTTGGTCCTGTGTTTGGGATACAGTAAGTGCAAAAGCAATATTAGTCACTCATGTTATTTTTGGGATTGGGGGATTAAGAGATAAGGTTGAGGAGTTGAAGGGTGTATATCATGAAGAGCTATTTTATAAAGAAGCTAGATTTGGGCCAAAAGGAAGAAGGGGTTCAGTGAGGAGAGTATTTTCATATCCTATTGCCACCGTAATGAATTTCAACAAATTTTGTGGCTTTACTTAAAACAACACAGATTTGCGATCTTGAAATTCTGGAGGTCAGAAGTTGAACATGTATTGGCAGGGATGTATTTCTCCTAGAGACTCAATGGGAGAATCTGTTCCCTTGCTTTTTCTGGTTCCAGAGGCTGCCTACATTTTCTGGCTCATGGCCCCATATCACAATAACCTCTGCTTCCCTTGTCTCATTACCTTATCTGACTCCGACCTTCCTGCTTCCCTCTAATAAAAGCCTTCGTGACTACAGTGGGATCAGTCAGGTAATTCAGGATAATCTTCCCATTTCAAGATCCACAATTCAATTATATCTGCAAAATTCTTCTTGCTATGTTAGGTAACACATTTGCAGGTTCTGAGGATTATGGTATGGATATCTTTGAAGAAGAATTATTCAGCCTGCCACAGAGAGTAACATGGTTATTTTGGAATTTTCCAGAATCATTCTAGTGAGAACAGAGCTGGGGACACTAGTTAAATTGCCACTTTAAGATGGAGGAGAAAGGATATGAACAATTAAGCATTAGAGGCAGTAGGGATGCTTAGGACAAATGGGTGTTGAGGAACTAGTCTCCCTAGGACTTGGCTAGTATTATGGACGGAATGTCTGCATCTTTTTTCCAGGTTCTTCTGTGCAATCCCTAACCCCCACAGTGATGATATTAGGAGGGAGAGCCTTTGGCAGGTGATTAGGTTAGGAGGGTGGAGAACCCTGAATGGGATTAATGTCCTTATAAAAGGGATGGCTATGTGAGGACACAGAAAGAGTAGGCAGTTGCATCTGGGAAGAGGGTCCCCACCAGAACCCAACCCAACCGGGCTGGCCTCTGACCCCAGACTTCCAGCATCCAGAACTGTGAGAAATAAATGTCCGCTGGTTAGAAGCCATCCAGTCTGTGCTATTTTGTTACAGCAGCTCAAGCTGACTGGGATTGTTGTGAGGCTAGGAAAGGGTGATTTCCGGATTTCCAGCTCCAGGTTCAGGAAGGATGGTGGAGACATTCAGAAACTGGCATAAACAGGGGCGGTGACTGACAAAATGACCAGGGCTTTCTGAGAAATCCTGTTTGCTCTAGCTTGTGGCCATTCTTCACAAAAGACAGAGGGCAGCCCGGCCTAGAATGGCATTCCCCACACGTTGCACATTCTTTGCAACTTTTTCCATATCAGTTTCAAATTCTGAATATTCTTCTTTAAATGGTCTCTGGTAAAAGTCACCCTTGTCCAAAGCAATTAGTTTCATGAAACCACAACTCCGATATGCCTGTGTATTTTGATACACAGACAACTCATACATAATCACTGAAATGGGAATATGTACTTTCCACTTACCACCAAAAATCGTCTCACACGTTGTCGGTGCTAAGCATGCCACATGTAGATGAATACTGGTGTAAGGCTAAGAATACAGACTGAGAAATTCAAACCTAGACCTGAATGAGTCACTAGAGCTCTCTGGACTTTTCTCTCCTGATACATGAAAGGAGATAACGACTGAATTATAATGATTTGGTTAGTCAGTAGGAGGGAAATGTGAGGACCTGTGCTTCATAGTAGGGACCCAAGCTACGTGTATTTATATCATGATCTTCTGATGATTTGTCCTCATGTCTTTTAATTAATTCCAAGCCTTTTCATGAGGTCGGCCAGTGAAGTCTGACAAGCTCACTAGAAAATGTATTGTCTTTGCAGTAGAGATGGCAAAGTTACTTAAATGTAAAGCTATTGTTTGCCTCATGAGTCTCCTTTATCTCTGGCTCTCCTGCTTTGCTGGGGGAAGAAAACCTGGTTTTCTTTAAGATTCAAAATAGAAGTTTGAGATGGGAAGCCCTATTGCTTTCTGGACTATATTGGACTCATTCCCCTGCTTGTGGTTCTGGGTTTTTTGCTTACAAAGTTCTGGTCTCATGACCCACTTGGGAACATCAATGAGGGTCCAAAGATAGAACCAAGTGAATTTTACTAACCCCTCCAGGATCTCTCTCCACTGCACCCCCCAGCCAGTATAGCAGCATTAGACTCAAAGCAGCATTTGCTGAAGATAGCACGGTTTTCATGAACTTTCCATTGATACATCTGGTTTTCCTTTTGAATAAGGCTCTCAAATCTCATAAAACTGAAGTCTTTTGAATCAAACCACAAATTCCTTATAGCTAACCTCAGCAAAACTTCCCACACACGCTGTATACTTGGTTCCTCTATCCTGACCCCATTCTTCTTTTCTCTTCTGTCTTCATTAACTTAGTGGAGCCAAGTTCACAAAGATAAATCAGAGTTTGTTTTTTTTTTAAATTCACTTCATATTAATAAAAATTATGGATAAATTTTCTGCCTTAGACCTTTGATTTAGAATAGCTGCCATTTATTGAGCTCTAACAATGTGCCAAGTCCTTTACATAGTATTCCATTTAATCCTACAACGGTCCTGCAAGGTAGGTGGTATTTTTCCAGTCATGCCAATGAGGAAAGAGAAACCCAGAGAAGTCAAAGAACATGTTCATTGTCTTGCTCCTGCTGGGTGGTGGATTTAGTCACCTTAATCTTACTTGTCAACTCCAGTGTTTTCACTTCCCATAGCTGTCTATCTATATAACACATCCCCAAGACTTAATTTACAAATATGATTTGATGTTTAAAATAACTCCTCAGTTACCTCAGGCAATTATTACCCTGATTATTGAATTCATGGTGATGCTGATTATTGCTAGGGCTAATAACAGCTGCTGCTGCTTTCTGAGTGTCATGGTAATGGCTCACTGTACCTTACATTCTTGCAATAATCTCTTGAGGCAAGTATTGTGATCCCCATTTTATAGATGTGTAAATTGAGATACAGAAACGTTTGGCAACCTGTCCAAGTACACAGTCATCGACTCGTTGCAACTGCAGATATTAATAGAAAGCAAAACTTTGTTTATGCCAGCACCTTTGAAATGTTTCATATGGTTAACACATTCAATCCCTGTGACAATCTTGCAAAGTAGATGGCATTATCAACTACATTGAACAAGTGGGGAAATGGAGGCAAAGAGAAAGGAAGCGACCACTCAAAGCCACACAGCTTGTCTGTGGGATGAGGGGCTCAAATGGGAAAGAGTATAGTCCTGGGTCCTGATTCAGAGCTTGTCATCACACCCCAATGCTGCCTGACTGTCTGATTTCAGAACCTCCTTTGCTCTGGACAGGTATCTGTGTGAGCAGATTTAAACTGTATCTTTCATCCAGTTCTTTTAGTCTCTGGTGACCTCATTGTGTCCAAAGGACAGGAATTGATGCGCACCCTGTCAGTGGTGATCATAGTTATTGAGATGGGTCTGCACTGATGTCTGGGGCTTTGGGCTGAATCTTAATGACATGTGAAGGTGACCTGCAAGGACTCTGGGGCTCTGCCGGAAAGCTGGCACTCTGCTAGGAGGAAGGAGCCCTACAGACTGATGGTTCCCCGTCTGTCAGGCCTTTTTATGGACAGTGTTCATGTGGTCAAAGCTAATCTAAAGGCTGAACAAAGCACGCTGTAATCTTCTGGAATGTTGGAAAAGGGGAAAGTAAGTGTTGAGTGTGAGTGGTGAGGTGGGGGAGGTTCAGCCACAAGTTGGAAAATTCACTAGAACTAAGAGGAAGTTGGCATCAGACAGTTGACTTTTCAGGAACGGAGGTCCAGGAATCGTAGACAAAACAGAGGCACTTTTCTTTAATTGCAGGCACAGGAATAGAGAAGTCAACATCCAGAAGAATCCCAGTGGCAAGACTGGGCTCTAGATAGGTATTATCCTATGTTTGATTTTTCAACTTTTTCCTTCAGTATTTCTGCAACCAGAGGGACAAACACACAGTAAGGCCTAAAGTGGACTGCAACACATTGGAGATTTCTTCAAAGCCACATGTTTTAGTAATCAAATACCTGCCAGATGTGAATTTACATTTGTGTTTGTTTTAAAGTGAAATACTTGTTTAAATCACTGTTTAGTTAAATTTCTTAACTTATGGTATTTATCTTTCTCACTCTGTGTTATTTCACTTACATATTACCTCGTAGGTCCATCCACATTATCACAAATGGCACAATCCCATCTTTTGTTATGGCTGAGTAATAGCCCTGTGTGTGTGTGTGTATGTGTGTGTGTGTGTACCACATCTTCCTTATCCATTTGTCTATCAATAGACACTTAGGCAGCTACAACAAAGTAAAGAAAAAATTTAATCAAATAATAAATAATAACTTTCTTAACCTAGTCTAATTTCCAACTAAGAATGATACTTGATGTTTATCCCTGGATATGTGTATTTCCAAGAACACTGTTTCCTATTAGTACTCAAGAAACATTTTCCTACGTTGGATTTATGGGAAGGTACCCTCCAGCAACACAGAGGGGAAAGGAAGAATATTGGAAGGTGATTAATATTTATCTGTCACCTATGTTGTATCAGGCACTATGTTAAGTGTTACATATATACCATCTCATTTAATAATCACAACAGACATGCACAGTTGTTACTATTAATCCCCATTTTACAGAGGAACAAACCAACCTAGAAAGGTAAATCAAATTATACCAGGTCACAAAACCACAAATAATCCAATTAAAAATGGGCTGAAAACATGAACAGACATTTTCCAAAAGAAGACATACAGATGGCCAGCAGACACATGGAAAGATGTTCAACATCACTGATCATCAGGGAAATGCAAATCAAAACCACAACGAGATATTACTCTCAACTGTCAGAGTGGCTAAAATGAACAACACAAGAAACAAGTGTTGGTGAGGTTGAAGAGAAGAGGAAATCCTTGTGTACTGACGGCAGGAATGCAAACTGGTACAGCCACTCTGCTAAACAGTATGGAGGATCCTCAAAAAGTTAATAATAGAATCCAGTAATCACATACACTAACTCAGAGGGATACTCCTGTGTTTACTGTAGCATTATTTACAAGAGTCAAATTATGGAAGCAGCCCAAGTGTCCACTGACAGATGAATGGATAAAGAAGACTGGTGTACGGAATATTACTCAGTCAGGAAAAAGAACGAAATCTTGCCATTTGCAATGACATGGATGGAGCTAGAGAGTACAATGCTAAGTGAAATAAGTCAGTCAGAGAAAGACAAATGCCATACACTCTCACTCATATGTGGAATTTAAGAAACAAGACAAGCAAAGGAAAGAAAAGGAGAGTGAGAGACAAACCGTGAAACAGACTCTTAATTACAGAGAACAAACAAATGGTCATTGGAGGGGAGGTGGGGGGAATGGGTTAAATAGGCAAAGGGGACTAAAGAGGACACTTTACCATGATGAGACGGAGTGAGATATGGAAGTGTTGAATCACCATGTGGTACACCTGAAACTAATACAACATTATGTTGGGACACCTGGGTGGCTCAGTTGGTTAAGCATCTGCCTTCAGTTCAGTTCATGATCCCAGAGTCCTGGAATCAAGTCCCACATTGAGCTCCCTGCTCAGCGGCAAGTTGGCTTCTCCCTCTCTGTCTATAATCTCTCTCACTCTCTCTCAAATAAATAAACAAACAAATAAATAAATAAATAAAATACACTATGTTAACTATACTGGAATTAAAACAAAAAACTTAATATTCATACCAGGTCACATGACTAGAACATGCAGGAATCAGAGCTGGAAGCTCAGGCTGTCTGACTTTAAAACAAATGTTCTTTTGGGGCACTTGGGTGGCTCAGTCAATTATTATTATCTCCGTCTGACTCTTAATTTCAGCTCGGATCATGATTTCAGGGTTGTGCCATCAAGTCCCCAGTTGGGTCCCCTGCGGAGTGTGGAGACTGATAGAGATTCTCTTCTTCTCCCTCTGCACTGTCCCACCTGCACTCTTTCACTCTCTAAATAGATACATGAATCTTAAAAAAAAAATAAATAAAACATAAGCTCTTTTGAGGAGAGAAAAATGGCGGCAAAGTAGGAGGAACCTAGCTTCACCTCACTCCACCAACACAACTAGGTAACTATCAGTTCATCCTAATACCCCAGAAATTGACCTAGAGATTGACAGAACAAACTACACATCTAAAGGAGAGAAATGGTCACACTGAGAAGACATTTTTGCAAAGAAGATATACAGATGGCCAACAGGTACATGAAAAAATAATCAACATCGTTAATTATCAAAGAAAAGCTTTGCACAGGGGTAGCCTCATAGTCAATGAGTTTAGATGAGGCATGATTATTGCTGATTAAGAACTAACCACCAGAAATATGCAGTTCAAAACCACAATGAGATTTCACCTCACATCTGTTAGAATGGTTATTATTAAAAAGACAAGAAATAACAAGGGTTGGAAAGGATGTGGAAAAAAGGGAAACCTTGTGTACTGTGAGAAGGGATGTAAATTGGTGTAGCCACTAGCGAAAGCAATGTGGAGGTTCTTCAAAAAATTAAAAAGAGAAATACGATATTATCCAGCAATTCCACTTCTGGGCATATATCTAAAGGAAATGATTAACACCAACTCAAAATATATATATACCCCCACATGTTTATTGCCACATTCTGCAGCATTATTCATAATAGCCAATATATGAAAACAGCCTAAGTGTCCAGTGATAGATGAATGGATAAATAAATATGGTACATATATAAATAAAATATTATTCTGGGGAAAAAAAAAAGCCAACCAAACAAACAAAAACAAAAACATACTCTTTCACCAAACCATTTATACTATCACTCAGGGCAAAGCAGAGAATTAACACTTAATTTAAATCCATGCAGAGGATTAGGTCAGAAGATGCTCTCCCCACCCACCACCACCTCCCCCCGCCCCAGAAAACCAAACTAAAACAAAAACTATGATCTTCAGTATCCCGATCTGGAATATCAACCCTTTTAAGTCCCATGATCTGGCCTTTGCTGCTTATAGACCTTGTGCTCTCGGTTGATGACTTCTATCCCCTTATTCCAAATTAGAAGGGGAGCTATTTATGAAGGAGGCATAAATTTGAGTGAGAAAAGAGATCCGTTATCCTATTTGGACATGTCTTGCATTTCATCCATCACAGGTACTTTGTGGCAGGTTGAAGAAATGGCCCTCAGTCTGTATGCATCCCACATCCATTGCTATGTGACACTGTGGCTCTTTCATGAAGAGGATAATCTATGACCCCATGCCTTTAACATGGGCTGCCCCCATGTCTTGGTTCATCCAACAGAACGTGACAAAAGGCATAACGTGCCGGTTCTGAGTCCAGCCTGTAAGAAGCTTCGTGTGTTTCTGTTTCTCTTGCTCAGTCTAGCCTCCCTGTCATGCTACAGGAATGAAAGTGGTCGAGTGTAGGAGGAAAGACACAAGCGGACAGCCACGCTCAGGAGCAGAGCTGCCTAGTTGAACACAGCAGACCGCATTCTCATGAGGAAGCCCAGCAGGAACCAGGAGAGCCACCCAGCCATGCCTGCCTTAAACTGCTGACCCACAGAACTGTGAGCTAAATACATGGTTGTTGCTTTCAGCCACAGAGTTTTGGAGTGGCTTATCTGCAGCATCAGATAACTGACATACATTTATTAAAACATGACTGAGTGCCAACATAGTGGCACACTGTGGGGACACAGAGGGGATTAAGTTATGGTCCCTGTTCTGAAGGAGCAGCTAGCACTCCAAATGGGAAGTCAGACATGTAAACCAGTAATCACACACGTCAAGCTATGTGATTAATCCTGGTAACTTGTGAAATCCTTTTAGTGGGAATAGTTCTACTTCCTCTGTAAAGAAGCCACCGTTCCAAGGAGCACAGTAACAGTTGGTTCCAATACTTTTGTGATAGCGTCATCCAGACCTCAGACTGCAGCAGTGGTCACTCAGCAGGGAGCCTTAAGGATTACCCAATCCTATTTGTATCTATTCTAGGATCCCAATTAAGGAACCTGAAATGGGAGCCAGGAGCTTGGGGTCAGAACTTTTTGGAAAGACTGCTGTAGAGAGATGTTATCTTCTGTTTAAATTTGGAATAGCTAGATATTTGGGGGTACCAAGCAAAAATGTCAGTCCCTTGGACTTTTAATGAATGAAAAAATTAATAGAGCTGTCAGAGACTTTGACTACCTTTGGCTTTCCAGAAAGACAGCTAAGGCAGAGGCAGCTAGTTTAGCATAGAGAAGCTGAACCTGGGTTTGAATCCCAACGGAGGCTTCCACTGTTCAGTTGTTAGCTTGTTCCAGAATCTCCATAAACCTCACCAGTTTATCTTTATTTTATTTATTTATTTATTAAATTTATTTGACAGAGAGTAGGCAGAGAGGCAGGCAGAGAGAGAGAGGAGGAAGCAGGTTTCCTGCTGAGCAGAGAGCTTGATGCGGGGCTCGATCCCAGGACCTTGGAATCATGACCTGAGCCGAAGGCAGAGGCTTTAACCCACTGAGCCACCCAGGCGCCCCCGGCTTGTCTTTAAATAGGTAAGGTTCTGAGGAGGACTAAATGGGCCCAGTACATAATTAAAGTGAATTCCTTTTCCCATTTCTTCCATTCTTAACCCCCGCTTTTGCTTTCTGTTACCTTCCTTCTTCTCCCTGTGGCTCCAACCAGAGTCCCAAGACATTAAGCTCAATGAAACTGGACCTTAATTATCAGCAAAGTAGATGTGTCTGAAGGCTTCCCCAATGTCTGTCTGTAAAAGTACCTCTTCAAAGTGGTTTTCAGTAACTGCCTGAGTAGTTGTATCTATCCATGAGCATGAAGGGCTGAGACAAAAGGCAAGTCTGCTTGGAACAAACTCTTTGCATTGAATGTAAATGCACGTGTCAGCCTCTGGTCTGTCACTTTGGTCCACAGAAGGAATGGTGGTTTCATGGCATCCTTTGCACCACAATGGACTAACTCTCAATTGGCTGGAACATTAAACATGACTAAGGACATAGCTAGATAGGCTGTCCTCAAATTTTTCCTTCAAATGTAGCACGTTCGAGATTCTTGTGCAAACCAGAAAGGAAATGGGGAAATTCTTTCCTCTTCTTTTTCTTTGCTCTTAACCTCAATCACATTACTCTTGCTTTAATTTCCTTCCATAGAATGAATGTCTAACAGAAAGTACATGTGAGAATCACATAAAAGTAGCGCAGAGTGAAAACTGAGTCTGGCAATCTATATATCAAGACTGGGTCAATGAGGTGAAGGGGCAGCCTCTTGGATGCACAGTTTCCTCATCTGTGTGGGGGCAAGAAGCATTTCTGGGGTTAGCCTGGGATTATAGGAAAGCTCTAAGAAATGGATGTGAAGAATGATAACGTCTCTACCAAAGCACTTTGTCTCAGGACCTTTGCACTTACTGTTCTCCCTGCCTGGAGATCCTTTCCTTTCCTTCAGAGATGCTTGTTGGTGTATCCTTCAGTTCATTCTGGCCTCTGCTCAAATGCTACCTCCTTAGACTTCCCTTGATTGCTTTACCCAGTATTAGCCATCCTATCACTATCTCCTTATCTGGGCTGAGTTTTACTTTGGAGCACTTACCTGAAGTTGTATCATATCATATGTCACTTGATTAACTGACCATCTCTTGCCCCAGAACGCCAGCTTTGGGAAGGCAGGGGTCTGATCTGTCTTGTTCACCTCGGTAGCCCCAGCACCTATAATCCTGCGACATGATAAGCATTCAATACAAACATTTGTTAAGTGAATGCATAAATTAGTGACTGGGCAAAATTATATTATTTTTACATGAAAAAAAAAAATCACAGGCACAGAGTGGGCATCCTATATGTGCTGGCAGAATCAATGAGCATGCATACTCATGTATGACCAAAATTGGGGAAGCAGGATGCTCCAGCAAAGCCGTGTCTCCCTGATTTAGAACCCCTGCAGATTGCGTAAGGAATGTCCAGACGCCTTCTCTTTCCAGCATGACGTAATGTGGAATGAGAAAACTTGCAGACCATGCTGCTCACAGACGAGACAGATGATCTCATCCCCTTCCTGGGCATTCCCAGGCTTTGCTGTTAAAAATTAAATAAATAAATAAGTAAAACCTACAGTGTTCCATTCACAGGTGGTTGTTTCAGGCCTCACTGTTTGTTGGCAAAGCCCTGGAACTCATCTCTTAGCTCCCTGGTGACTGTGGGGGAAGAAAGTCATGTAGGATATTGTCTGGCCTGTTCCTTAGGCCAAATGGAATGGATTTTGCCTGAGAAATGAGGACATAAAGGGAAGAAACACATTTCAGCATCAGCCACAGGGGACAAGCTGTGAGCAACTAGCTAAGGGTGATGGGAGTTTAAAAAACAAAGTATGCAAAGTGGTTCATTGACACCAGAAGGCTGAGGTTGTTCTTGGGACTGTTTCAAAGGCTTGGGGCCTGAAGAAAGAATGTACCCAATTTCTTTAACGTGGATCACTTTCACTTACAAACTTCTTTGGTTTTGAGGTCTGAGTAGGCATTAAGATGATCATAATTCTAATTTATCATATTTGTCGCTCTACAGTGTGCCATCCCTTAAACATGCAGATCTTCACAAGAGCCTCGAAAGGGAGGGACACCAAATGATCCCCGTGTATGGTTGAGGCTTAGATTCAAGAAGGAATGTGAACAGGGGTGTCTGGGTGGCTCCGTCGGTGAAGTGTCTGACTCTTGATTTCAGCTTAGGTCATGATCATAGGGTTGCGAGACTGAGCCCCATGCTGGGCTGGGTGGGAAGCCTAGTTAAACTTTTTTTTTTTTTTTTAAGATTTTATTTATTTATTTATTTGACAGAGAGAAATTACAAGTAGATGGAGAGGCAGGCAGAGAGAGAGAGAGAAGGAAGCAGGCTCCCTGCTGAGCAGAGAGCCCGATGCGGGACTCGATCCCAGGACCCTGAGATCATGACCTGAGCCGAAGGCAGCAGCTTAACCCACTGAGCCACCCAGGCGCCCGGGAAGCCTAGTTAAGATTCTCTCTTCCCCTCTCCTTTCTTTCCCTCTCCCCACCACTTCTTTCTCCCTTCCTTTCTAAAAATAAAAGGAAAATGAACAGACCACAATCATGCAGTTAGAGTGCAACAGAGCTGATAGCAGAACCCAGACTTCGTAAACTGGTTATGTGCCCCAATCTCTACAATGGAAATGTCCAGACTTAAAAGGTGATCTCTATTTGTCAATCACAGAATCTGTCTCCACCTGATCGTTCTGTATCCCTTTCTTCCCTCATCCGTCACTAGACACCCTATGGAGCCCTATTTCAGACACTAATGTGGGAAAGGTCTGTGTACAAATCAAAATCCACCTGGGTATCTCGTGAACAACATCCAGATGGAGCTGTTGATTCCGTCCTCCAAACAGGCTGCCCTCCCCCCCCTTGGCTATCCCTTCCCACCAATCTATGTCTTTATCTAGAAACTAGTATCACCAGTTGCTTGAGTTGTAAATATAAAAGTTATCCTTGGTTTTTAGCTATCTGTAACCACTTTCTCCACCCAGCCCATGATAAAACTCTTCCAATTGTCACTTCCAAACTATGTCTTGACTCCATCCACTTTTCTCCATCTTTGGTGCCACCACCTTAGTCCTAGGCCACCACCCCTGCTCCCTGGTCTTTACAACAGTCTTACAGCTGTTGGCTCTTCTTCCACTCTTGTTTCTCCCATTCATTTTCTTCAACAGAAAAAAAGAAGTGATTGTCCTGTCATATGCCTATCTTGGGCTTATCCCCCCGCCTCCGCCTCCATACCCAAGGCTTCCCAATGCACTCATAAAATCCAAAATCTTTAAGGTGACCACCCAGCTCTGCTTAATCTTGTCCTGGGCTTTCTCTACAAACTTATTTGTGCTCTCTGTGCTCTCTTTACACTAGCTTATTCCATTTGAGGAGCTCTTAGTGGAGACAAATGTTTCTTGAGAATAAAATCTACAGAGAAGAGAGTGGGAACTTGAATACTAGGATAGAATTCTGGTGATACTGTTTGAGCTGCTGGGTCCAGCTGAGCCTGAAGCACGGCCCTGAGGTACTGAGGTAATACATCTCCTCTCCTGTTACTTTTGCAAATTAAGGTCAAGTTGATTTGAGTTTACTTTCATTTGCAACAAGATATTCCTAGATTTTTAGAAACTCACAGACATGTGGGGGGAAAGCTGACACATGAGTAGGCGAATTCTTTACGAAGAGATGGTTGGTATGAAGCTGGGAAACACCAGAGACTTTTAGTCATCTTGGATGGGGAAAAGGGCCATGGGAGTCTTCCCTGCAGGAGACAATATCTAGTCTGAACCTTGAAGCATGTGAAGCATTTGACAGGATGTATCTACCAACCAGAGGATGGTAGAGAGACTTCCAGGGATCAGGGAAATCATGACTCAAGGCATGGTGTGGAACAGTGTGATAGGTTTAAGCAACCACGAGTAGTATGGTATAACTTTAATGCAGCACAGGGGAAGAAGTCAAAGAAAGAGAAGCTGGAAAGGGAGGCCAGATCAGGAAGTGGCTAATGCAGTATCCTAGCAAAATGAACAGTAACCTAGAAGTTTTGAGGAGACATTTTCTCCACTTTTAAAATGGGCATTCTGATCCCTGCCCAGCAACCCTAAAAGATTAGGGTGAAGATTACTCAATAAAATGGCTGTGAAAGTATGCTTTGAACTGGGTAATTAACTAATTCTACAAAGGAAACCAGGAAACTGGAACCTATTGGGCATTTCCTCGGGGCCAGGACAGAGACTCAGGACAGGCAGGAAAAGCTGAGGACATGCTTAGTGAGTTTGGTGAGTCCCCTGAATTTTCTGTTCCCAGCAGCAGATATGGATAGGGCACGTGGGGGGTGGGGGGTGGGGTGGGGGTCTAATTAAGAACATGGCCTGTTTCACAACCACCCAAAGCAGGATTTGCCCCCTTCCCCTCTGAGCTCCCTTCTCAGACCCCAGCAACACAGGGATCTCAGAATGGCTTTTCAGATGTTGAAGTCCAAACAATACCAGCAATCAGAAGCTTTGTTTCCAGAAACTGAGCCCCCAACCTCCCTTCCTGTCTTACTTCCTATGTATGTTAACTCTTTCCCACCCAGGCCTGTGTCATGACACAGCTGGGCAAAGCTGAGAAAATGCCCTAGCTGCAGGCTCTTACACAGATAGTGCCAGCTCCAGGGTGGGGAGATGACTGGGTCCTTGGACGCTTGGAGGACTGGAAAGTAGGGTAACTGACAATGCACCAGAACAAGGGTTTGTTCTTCTGAGTCGGGGGTAGGGGTGGGGGTGGTGGTGATCTCGTCCACGAGACTAGGAACTCTGAAGCCACATTCTTGGCATCAGCCTTCCCAGACCATTTACTATGACCACTAAGTGTTGGACTGGTTATGGGCTGATTGCTTCCACGATTCCACTTTTAAAATGGGATGAACTGGGATGGTGGGCCTGAACTCTCAGATATTACAATCTGGTTCTGCCCAAATAAAACCACAGAGGATTGCCACGAGAAATGAAAGGATGTTAAGATTTACTCACTAGCTGCTGAAAAGCTGTTCAGTGTCAGGTATCACCTGAACACCAGGATAAGATCAATAAGATCAGTAAGAACTGCCCAGCCCATTCATGGCAAGGAGCAGTGGCATTAGCTCCCTACCAGAAGCCAAAAGACTGCAATCCCTCCCCAGCTCTGCCACAGAGCCCTGCATACCCACACAAGCAAATGGCTTTTTGTCCACAAAAATTCTATCTTGGCAAAGAGAGACCATATTATAAACAAGGCCTGACAAGTTGTGCAGATTTATAGACAAATCTCTCAGTTGCTTTGTTTTTCATAACAAAAATATTACTCAGAGAAAACACACTAACCTATTAAAATCAATGCAGAGTGTGTAGATTTATAGAGATTATCTGACCAAATGGTAAGACAGGAGGCAAAGCTATCTATTACATTTTGCAATGTTTCCTGGTGGACTGTTTGTGGTATTCAAGAATATACATGTCTACAGAACAAATTTCAAAAGAAAATAAACAGTGCTCTATTGTTAGGCAAGTTAGTCCTTGTGGCTTGGGGATTAAAGAAGGACTAGACCTAAGGGGGGAAAAAAGGAGTAGAATTCAGATGAATTGGTTAAAAACAAAGGTGATGGGCTCTGGAAAGCTGTTAAATGACATTACTATTGATGGATCCATGCCGGGGGTTTGTATAAAACAGGTTCGTGGAAAGTGAGAGTTGGAAGAAAAAGAAATGACAGAATATATGTATCATTTTAGGACTTGATATATACATGGGAACTGACCCGACAAATTCCATAGTGTAAGTAGACATTTCAGTGCTTCACCCGCATCGCCCATGTTCAAATATCTAAATTGGCCAAATATCTTGTCTCTCGGAATCTTTCTGGAAGTATGAGACAACCCTTGGTTAGATGCTGTCCTGTGCCTCAGCACATATGGTAAGAGGCTGACGAAGCTGCTTGGTTTTCACAAAGGTACTACTTCTCCCACCTCTGAGCCGCAGTCTCCTTTTCTGAGAAGTGGAAGTGATGAAGAACGTGCTTCCTACCCTCCCTGGAAATCATGGCAGTCCGCAAGGCAGAGCGCTATGGAAAGCCATACATCTGCACATTGGCTTGATTTTGGATTTGACTCCCAGCTAATTGAGTTGGAGAGCCTCATTAAACAAATGCATGCCTAGAACTCAACATCCCTTCTCTTATCTGTTGTACAAATTTAGGAATTACAAGGCACCTCAGGAGAAAGGACACGACTGTTGACTTTATGATATTTGGTGCCTTTCTTGCCCTCATCCAGATGGATCAAAGCCCTAAGTGTCGTGTAAGGAGCATAATGATATTTAAGGGAGGGAATATGAGAAGTAAATAAAGTTTTGCAAACTCACTTTCCTGAGGCAAGTTGATCTGAGACATTAGCTATCCCATGGGATATCATTCCAGAGATTTTTTGGTGTTAAATGGCCTCTGACATTTCTATACTGACATTTTTTTTTTATTCTTGGAGACTAGAAATATAGTTCAGCTGTATTGGTGGGCTCTGGCTAGCTATACAATCTTTATATAACTTGACTGGACACATCTATAGAAAGGAAGAGAAGAGACTTTTTCTTTAATGTAAAGTCTTCGTAACAGAACTTTGGGCACTCTGAATTTATGTGTAGCTCTTAGCTGCTGCTTCTCTCTGGAGAAGGAAAATCATGTTTAATTCCTTGGTTTAAAGGCTTTTGCTTGTTCCAACCTTGTTGCTGTAGAGCCTAGTTCAATCTGTGTGTATTTAAGAAAGAGGAAACAGGCTGGGAGCAAAACTGTGTGCTGGTCTCTTCCCAAACCGCCCCCACCACCCAGCCTTTTTTTTTTTTTTTGCAAATGCTGAGAGCCTTTAAAAAGCTGCTTTGATTAGCTTCCACACCACTCCCCCCACAAACACAGAGTGAGATGCTAGTTTGTGGCCCAGGATGAGAGAAAGAGAGCAGCCACGACTCTCACGGGACAGCTTGGCCACTCAAGTCTTCCAAACCCAAGAGACTTTACATAAATTGGAGATGCCCTGGAAGGGGACCAGCAGTCTTTTGAGCTCTTTACCCATCACTAATTCTGGCTCCAGCTGGACTCCGGCTCGGGTGATGAAAGGGACTGAAAGCAGCGGGCTCAGCGAGCATTTTGGATGGGATCTATTCAAGCTGCATTTACTCACACGGCATTATGGGGTTTCCATGACAACAGGTGTATGTTTCAGTGTGTTACATGTGGAGGGGCTGTACCTCACAGTCTCCCCTTGTCGGGAAAATCTGATCATGTGCTACTTCCTTCCTACTTGTCTGAATGGGCTCTACCATGAGTCAGTCCCCTCTTTCCATGAGATATGCACAGAGAGAAATGCCCAAGGCCAGAGTCCAATATCCTGAAACCACGGATCCCACTGGAGACACAAGAGAATGAAGTCTGCTTTAAAGGCACTTGGCATGATTGTGGCAGATCAGAAATTGAGGCCCAGCCCCTTTCCTGTTCTCACTTGGCTCCCAGCCTTGGCTAGGTTTTGAGGGCCATGAGATGAAAAGATCATCTGGACATTGTCCATTGTGATTCTTTTCTTAAAGGGTGCGTTTCATGAGGCAGATGGTACCAAAGAGAACTCCATGCATGAGGCTGGGATAAGACATCCGTCTATTGGTCATTTAACAAGCCTGAGAACTGGATGTTTGCAAACAGTTCATGGGATCACAGAATTGTATTCAGAAGGAATCCAATTTAATGTCATTATTGTAGGAGGAACCATCGTCTCTTGGGCCATAAAATAAGAACCTCGTCCATCTGAGGACTTTCAGGGAGGAAGAATTGATTCTTCTTTCTATTCCTGTCACCTACCCAATCCCAGAAGAGACAGTATCACTTGTCTGGTGGGGACAAGGATCTGAGTTCTGTTTGTCCATATTTCTCTGCAGGGTGGGTCTATGTATTAAAAATTGTGCGCCATGTGACTTCTCGAGTTCTCATGTATCTTGGTGCTTGTCTTCCAGGCTCTCAGACTATAGTTTAAATTTATTTATCCAGTTTAGTGATTTTATTTTTGAATACTTATAATTCAGTGTTGAAAAATCTGTAACCCTTAAGATAAATCTGATCTTTTGATGCATTATTCTTTCATTTGTATAGTAACTGTGGGGTTTTGATTTAGATATGCAACTTTAAGAACTAAGAGATTATACAGCACAATTCTGAACTTCCAACTAACTAACCTTGGAAGATCTGGCAGTGTGGCCTCTACCTGGCAATCATCAATCCCCCACCCCCAGGTGGGGCCAGGCTTTCCCATCTGTTGGAGGGCCCTGGATACTCCCTTCATACATTTGCAATAACTAACTGATAGTGTGCAACTGAGTGTGCGCCCTCTGCTAATGTGAGGTTGACATGAGGAGAGAATTCCTGATTCTCTCTAGAGAGATCATTTGTAAAGTTTGTATGCCACGTAACATGTCCTTCAGTGTGTTACTGGGGAGTGTGTGGGAAACCAGGATGTTCCCCACAGCTGGCTGGGTTAGAGCTTGCTCTCCTCATGTCACAGAGCTGAGGTCTAATTGTAACACCAGCTGTCTAGGCCCGGAAGAGCCGGCAGAAAGGAGACGGAGGGTAGCCTCACCTGGGAAGAGCAGAACTGGGTTCCAGAGAAGGAACAGGATTTCAGTAGGCAAAGGAGGAGAGAGGTTTTCTAAGCTGAAGGGTCATCGTGTGGGGAAAAAAAAGGGAAAAGCTAATTATAAAGCATATGAAACCTTCCAAGATGATAAATACTTAGGTATGCTTAAGATAGAGGATGCTTAAAGAGATAAATACTTCGGTATGCTTAGAGGATGTGTGACAGAGACCTGGGAAAGATGAGGCAGAAACCAGGTAACAAAGGGTCCTCCCTGGTCAATGGAAATCTGCTGGAAACTAATTTTTAATTACATAAGTGCACAATTACATTTTGTCTGAAAGTTCTAAAACATTACAGATAAACTTCTGTCTGACATCTGTCTAATCCTTCTGTCCTCTTCCTCTACCTAAAGCACCAGGGTTTCTCTAATTGGGACTCTGGCCATTTGGGGCTGCATAATTGCGTACCGGAAATGGCTGTCCTGTACACTTCCCTGACCTCCACCCACTTCACTAGCACTACCGCGCTTCCCAATGTGCTCTGGACATTGCCAAGTGTCCCGTGGGGGCAAAATCACTCCTAGTTGAGAACCACTGACCTAGCACTAACTTGAGTCATCCATCTGCTGTAGAAGCCCATGGACCCATTTTGATACAGTCACCTGTCCGTATATGTACCATGTTCTATTCTTTTTCACATATGTATGATTATGTTACATGCATCCGTTGTTATGATGCTTTCACATACCTGTGAGTTTGGGACCACTAACCATGCTGGTACATAGGAAGCTGTCAGGCTTTCTCATTTAATGGCACGATATTCCGTAGTAGAGATATATCACAGTTGACCTACATCTATGTTGTTGAGCATTTACATTGTTCTTTTTTTTCTTTCCTTTTCTATTTTAAACAATTTTGCAATTGACTGTGTTAACACACATTCCCTCAAGCACACAGAAGTCTGTACCCAGGATACAAGGCAGCCTGGCTGTTTTCATCTCCAAAATGACTACACCATTACCTAAATTCTTTGTGCTTCTTAGAGAAATGCTTCTGTCCTATTGAAAACAACCCTAGAGGGGAAAGAAAAAGGGGGCAAGGGAGAGGAAGATAGAGGAGAAAATGAAGAAAACAAAGAGCCACTCCACTGACTGAACCACAGCGTTGCTGAGTATCAGTTCCGAAGGGGGAAGAAAAGTGTTTCTGGTGAGGAGATGAATAGCGCGACAGGGTATTTCAAATGTCAAAGGAGGCATCCTGGCACAACAGGAGGGAGAGAGAAAGATGAAGTTTCCAGATTTGTTTCCCAAAGTTTCTCAAGACTTTGCCCCCTACCCTCTGATTTGATCCACAGCCAAAACCAACCAGCCTCCAATATGCCTTACCCCAAAGAAATGCTTCCCTTCAATTCCTGCTTAAGCCAATTATCTGACATATGTCTTATGTTTTTAGAATATATATGTCCCCTCAATAGACCCCTTCCTTCATAGGCTGATAGGTTGGCACAGGGCTAGACTCCCCCATGGGAAATTCGTTTATAATGTAGTCCTTGTTCATGGCACTGCATTGGTGGATGTTTAGTATCCCACCGCCTTCCCTGTACTATATCCGGAGAGAGGAGGGCCAGAGCCTTTGGGATTAATCAGCTCTGTTCTGGGAGAAGCTGAACTTTAAGGTTCTCATTTTGTAAGGGCCTGTGGCACGCCTGATGAGCAATTTCCCTTCCACCCTTTGAGATCCGGCTTCTGGTGGGAAATACTTGAAACTCCTTGTTCTCCTGACTCACTTTTTTGATGCCTCCCCCTATTATATCTTATATACTTACTTAGAACCTCTAATGCTTCATGTCCCATGAGCAGTACCTTGAGGACATCTACAACTAAGACGGTCCCATGTTCCAGACTCTATAGAGCACTGCCTGGCATTGGGCAATGAGTCACAGAGCAAACCCAGATCAGGAGGTAGAGAGGACACCACTTCACAATGGGAGAAGCCATAAAGCGTTATTGCAAAGATGCCTGGATACAAGGAGGGAATTATTGCAGCTATTTCTATAAACAATCTACGTAAGACAGTTTTATTAAAATTAAAAATGCATACACTCAGTGACCTGACAATTCCACTTTGCTCTACCTGAGATAAAATTTACACCTGTATGTAAGGAAATATATGGAAGGACATTCACTCCAAATTTGCTTGAAATGCAAAACAAATAAACTCAAGGTCCAATAATATAGATAAAATGTGCTGTGATAGATGCACACTAACAGAATACTATGCCATGTTAAAAAACAAAACAAAACAAAACAACCTGACAGCTACCTAGGTACCAGCATGTTTAAATATCTTCAACACATAGTCATGTGAAATATGCAAGTTAAAAATTGATGCATATAATGTAACAGTACAAATGTGAAAAACAAAACAAAACAAAACACGTTCTGTTGATAAATACATGTATGGGTAAATCCAGAGAAATGGGTCCAGGAACTTCTATTGTGAATAAATAACACTGGTTACTGTTAGGTTGGTCGTTCTCAACTGGGGAGGGGGCTATTTCGCCCCCATGGGACATGTGGCAATATCAGGAGACATTTGGCAGTGTTAGGAGACATTCTGGTTGTTATAATTGGGGTGGTGCCACTGGCATGCAGGAGGTGAAGGTCAGGGATGCAGCTGATATCCTATGGTATGCAGGGCAGCCACCTCCAGCAAATAACAATCCAGCCCCAAACAGTAACAGTACCAAGGCTGAGAAGCCCTGCCGCACTAGGCAGATAGAGATCAGAGTAAAAAGAAGTATGTCAAAAAGAAGTTTATCTGGGGTGCCTGTGTGGCTCAGTGGGTTAAAGCCTCTGTTTTCGGCTCGGGTCATGATCTCAGGGTCCTGGGATTGAGCCCCACATCAGGCTTTCTGTTCAGTGCAGGGCCTGCTTCCTCCTTTCTTTCTCTCTCTCTCTCTGCCTGCCTCTCTGCCTACTTGTGATCTCTGTCAAGTGAATAAATAAAATATTAAAAAAATAAAGAAGTTTATCTGTACTGTTTTTGACCTTTTAAAAAAAAATGTAATTGGTGAATTACGTACGCAATTATAAGATGACTGAAAACTGACCTTCAATAGATTTCTGTTGATCCTGGAGAACCATCTGTAACCTGGTCTCTGCCTTGTCTCTCCCAGGGTCCTAGTATACACCCCCCATTTCAGACATGCCAAATATTTACACTCCTTCAGACCTTCATGGCTGTCTTTATTTCACAGGATGTTCTAAGCTCTGGATAGCTGCAGTGTTTATTCCACATCTCTACTTGGATGTCTAATAAGTAGGCCAACGTTAACCTGCACAGAACCGACCTTGTGATTTCTACCAACCCCAAACCTGCTCTTCTATTCATCTTTCCCTTATCAGGGCTTGACAGCTCTCTCCCTCTGGCTGTCCATTTCCCTCCCTTCCCACAATCATTTCATCCACAGCCCGTAGCAGCTGTACCTGCAAACCATATCCTGAACTGACTATTTCTTACTACTTCCTGTCACTCTCTTATCACCCTAAGTAAGCCATCTTTGTGTCTTTCCTAAGCCACAGAAAAGGACCAGAGGGGATGTAGGGGACTGGTGCCACACAGCCAGGAAAGCAGGTCACAGGGATTGAGAACAGACCTGAAGAAAGTATGGTCTCTAAGAGGGTGTTACAGAGCATCAGAGTATGGATATATGCCTTTTTTGGTAATAAAAGAAAATGCTAAATTAGCAGAATAAAAAACTTTAGTCATGAAGACAGCTGGCTAATTTTGCATGGAGTTCTTCCCAACTGGGCTTGCATGTCATAATCAGACTTTGGGAAAGGATTTAGTCAGAGGGCACAGCAGCCCTTTGTTAGCGTGGCCACATGGCCCATGGTTTGCCATGGCAACAGAGGAGGACTGCCAGTGTCCTGAAGAGGAAGAGAGCAGGAATATAGATCTGCTCAGTGAGTAGACAGAGGAGCCAGTCCACGTTGGAGCCTGGGGTTGAAATTTCACCTGTTGATGGGGTTGAAGTGGAAGAATGATTATGTCTGATGAACCCTGGAGTTTAAGTCAGAAACCAATATAAATCCCCACTTTCAACCCGTACTAACTCAGCTTACTAAACCACTGAAGGTCTCACTTTCTTTATCTACGAAGTGGTTTTAATAATTTCTGGTTAACTTCCATTCGACAAAATACTGGAAGTCCTAGCTAGAACAATTAGACAAGAAAAAGAAATGAAAAGCATTCAAATTAGAAAGAAAGAAGTAAAAGTATGTTTGCAGATGGCTGATTATATTTTAGAAAACCCTAAAAGCTCCACAAAAAACTGTTATTAAACAAATTCAGTAAAGACACAGGATACACAGTCAACATATAAAAAATTAGTGCTAGTTCTATATACAAATCATGAATTATCTGAAAGGGAAATTAAGAAAGCACTCTAAATTACAATAGCAATAACAAAATAAATTATTTAGGAACAAACTGAATAAAAGAGGTAAAAGATTTGTACACTGAAAACTGTATTACATTAGTGATGCAAATTAAAGAAGATAAAGATAAATAGAAAGGCATTCCGTGTTCATGCACTGGAGGAGCTAACGTTGTTATAATATCTATACTACTCAAAATGATCTCCTGATTTGATATAACCTTGATCAAAATCCTAATCGCATTCTACCAAAAATAGAAAAAAAATTTCCTATGGAACCATAATGCTCAAAGCAATCTGGGACAAGAAGAAAAGAGCCAGAGGTATCCCACCACCTGATTTCAAAATATACACAAAGCTATAATAATCAAAACAGTATGATACTGGAATAAAAACAGACATATAGACAAATAAAACAGCATAGGGAGCAGAGAAATAACTCCTATAGTCATCTGATCTTCCACTAGGAAGTCAAGAACACAAAATAGGGAAAAGATAGTCTCTTCAACTAATGGTGTTAGAAAAACTAGGTATCCATATGCTGAAGAAAGAATTTGGATCCTTATCTAATACCATGTACAAAAATCAACTCAAAATGGAATGAAGCCTTAAATGTAAGACCTGAACCCATAAAACTACCAGGAGAAAACAGGGAAATATCTTCTTGACATTGGTCTGAGCAATGATTTTTTGGTTATGACTCCAAAAGCATAGGTAGCAATAGCAAAAGTTGCCAAGACTGAATCAAATGAAAAAGCTTCTGCACACCAAAGAAACAATCCACGGAGTGAAGAGACAATGTATAAAATAGCAGATAATATTTGCAAACCATATATCTGAGAAGGGCTTAATATCTAAAATACATAAGGCACTCAACTCCTTTAGCACACTTATTTTTTAAATATGTATTTATGTGTTTTATTGAGGTATAACTCACATATCATAAAATTCTTCCCTTATAAGCATACAATTCACTGGTTTTACCATACTCACAAATCTGTGGGAACCAAAATTACTACCTAGTTTTGGAACATTTACATTACTGTAAAGTAAATTCTGTACTCATTGGCAATTACTCCCCTATAACTTCCACTTGCTTTCTGTCTCTATGGATTTTGGCTGTTCTGGATATTTTATATAAATGGACTCATACAGGGGCACCTGGGGGGCTCAGTTGGCTGGGCGGCTGCCTTCGGCTCAGGTCATGACTCCAGGGACCTTGGATGGAGCCCCGCATCGGGATCCCTGCTCAGTGGAGAGCCTGCTTCTCTCCCTCTGTCTGCCACTCTACTTCCTTGTGCTCTCCCTCTATCTCTCAGTCAAATAAATAAATAAAATATTTAAAAAAATAAATGGAATCATACAAGATGTGCCCCTTTGTGTCTGGCTTCTTTACCTCACCATGATATTTTCACAGTTCATTTATGTTGTAAAACGTATCAGTACCTCAGTCATTTTTCATAGCTGAATAATATTACAACATATGTCCACATATATATCCAACATAAGTCCACACAAAAACGTGTACACAAAGGTTCACAGCATAGTATTATTCATAATAGTAAAGAGGTGATATAACCCAACAATTTTCAAATGATGAATGAGTTTTTGATTTATGGAGCTGGGATCTCCCTGGTGGCAGGAACTATGTCTTTTTTTTTTTTTTTTTTAAGATTTTAAAAGTTTATTTGACAGACAGAGATCACAAGCAGGCAGAGAGGCAGGCAGAGAGAGAGGAGGAAGCAGGCTCCCCGCTGAGCAGAGAGCCCGATGTGGGGCTCGACCCCAGGACCCTGGGATCATGACCTGAGCCGAAGGCACAGGCTTTAACCCACTGAGTCACCCAGATGCCCCAGGAATTATGTCTTATCTAAAGTTTCATACATAACATAACAAAGGTGCATAACAAAGGTGAATGTTTGGTCAATAAATAAATGAATGAATGACTACTACCACTATAATAATTTGTAATAATTGACTGTTATATTAATTATGATAGGACAATAACATTGAAAATGAGGCAAATTATTACTAATCAAGTAACAAGCTTGGTTAGACTTCTGACTCTCTAGATTTTGGTCCCCTTGTAATAAAATGGGCTGATCGTGATGATGTAAATGAAATCAGGGATGTGATTATTGTTCCTATATGTAAACGTAATACCCCACTCTTCCTTCTCTCCTTTGCCAGGCCTGCCATATATATTATAACAAGAGGCAATCGCTGGGCATTTTTTAGTAACCAAGTAGTAAAGGACCCACTCCTTAAGAATTTCTTTGGATCATATGCTTTCACTCATATGTGGAATTAAAAAAACAAAAACAAAATCAAATGAAAAGATGCTTCACACCCCTAATCATCAGAGAACTGCAAATTAAAAGCACAACGAGATACACTTTATACCTTTCAGAATGGCTAAAATGAAAACACAAGAAATAACAAGTGTTAGTGAGGATGTGGAGAAAAAGGAATCCTTAGGCTCTATTGGTGGGAATGCAACTTGGTACAGTCACTGTGGAGAACTTTACCGAGGTTTCTCAAAAAATTAAAAATAGAATTACCATATGATTCAGTAATTCCACTACTGGGTAGTGGAAAGATGTATGCATCCCTGTGTTTACCGCAGCATCATTTACAATAACTAAGATATGGAAGCAACCGAAGTGTCCATTCATAATTGAATGGATAAAGATGTGATACACACACACACACACACACACACACTCCCACACACATCTTGTCATTTGCAACAACATCTAGAAGGTATAATGCTAAGTAAAATAAGTCAGTAAGAGAAGACAAATACCATATGATTTTATTCATATGTGGAATTTAAGAAGCAAAACGAATGAACTAAACAATAAGTGACAAACAGACTCTTAAAAACAGAACAAAAGGATGATACTAGAAGGGAGGTGGTGGTGGGGATGGGTGGTGGTGGGGATGGGGGAGATTAAGAGTACACTTACTGTGAAGAGCACTGAGTCATGTAGAGAATTGTTGACCATTATACTGTATACCTGAAGCTAATATAACACTGTATGCTAATTATACTTCAAAAAGAGGACGGAAGGAAGGAAGGAAGGAAGGAAGGAAGGAAGGAAGGAAGTTAGTTAGTTCGAAGGAAGGAGGAAAGAGAAAGGAAGAAACTTTTCAGACTCAAAATGAAAAAAAAAAAGAATTTCTTTGTATCAAAATTCCCTTTCTTTCAGAGCTAAAACTATATTTGCTCTCCTGGATAGTATTAAATTAGTTTTGAAATGTTTATGAATCTCTGAAGAAAGGTTGAGGTTGTGGGTCAGGTATTTTAGGATTTTAATATTTGTTTCATGTTTTCTCAATTTCAATTAAAAAAAAAATCACTGAATCTGATGCTTCCTAAGGCAGGGCCATGTCTTCACCATCGAGTCTTTAGTGACAAGCAGAAGGGTGGGCACATAACAGGTGCTCCACTGATGTTTTGTGGATATTTGATATAAAATGGTGTCAAAACTGGTCTCTGGCCTCAGTGTGAACAGGTGAACTCAGTGCTTCCCAGATCCGACTCCCAGACAAGCACCAGCGATAGTGAACTTGGATCCATCCAAGGAAATCATGCCTTGTGGACATGACCTGTTTCCAGCCTAACTTGTTGGGAAAGGGTCTGACCTCATGCCAGCCAACTGGGCATGGCTTGGTGAAGGACAAAGTCATGTCATGGGAAATCAAATATAGAACCCAGGGCCTTTCACAGACTGAGGGACAAAGCAGATTATTTGTGGTGGAGACAGAGACAGTCATTTTAGCCCATATCTCCAGACTTAAAAAACAAAACAAAAAAAATTCTAGCCAGCCTCTGTAGCTGAGCCCTGGAGAAACTAACCTCAGAGCCACATGGCTGATGGGAATAAGGTTAAGGAGACAAATTTCATCTGTAAAATGATAGGTCTGAACAAGATAATGATCACTCATCTCTCCCAGCTCTGATGTGTGGTTTTTTGAGAAACCCTTCTGAGGGGGATGTGGCATCCCCCTGAGTACCCATGGCTGGGAGAGCATTGAGAAGCCCACATGGCTGCCATGGGGGTCCTCCTGGGGGTTTTCTGACTTTCTCTGAAGCTGCATACATCCAGCCCCTCTTTCTGCTCACGTGTTTTCTCCTGTGGTGCACACACGTTAGCTACACAACAGAGATGCTCACCCTCAGTGAGGAAGGCTTTCAGCCACACTCTCGTTTCTCGAGGCATCACAGTCACTGGTGTGTTTCTAAAACAGAAACCTGACTTCCCTCTGCAAATCGTACCATAGCATCCATTGCACTGATGAAAGTCCAAATTCTTGGCACAGCACCCAAAGACCCTAGAATGTGGTAGGTAGGGTCTCAGTTAATCTCTCTGGGATCTTCCCGGGCTACAGCCTCCTTCAGCTGGACTAGGCGGTTTTCTTTTTCTTTTTTTTTTTCTTGGTTTTTGTTTTTGTTTTTTTTTTCTCTTTTTCCTTCACATGGACCATGCCTTCTCTCACCTGGAGCTTTTGTGGATATTGCTTTTTGTAGTCTTACAAAAGCTCATGATCTTTAAATATGCAAATCAGACTGTAACTCTCCTCTGCTTAAAACTTCCAATGGCTTCCCTTCACACAGAATATAATTCAAACATCTAACCATTCTCTCCATGGTTTTACAAAGCTGGCCCTGTGCCCCTTCTTCCATTCATATCTTTGTTGCACTCTCTATGACAGTCGTGACTGACCTCCTTCCGTGTCCAGAACATGCCAAGGACTGAATGCCAAGGACTGAATCTAGCACCTTACTGCTCGCACAGAAGTAGTCCCCATCACTGTACTGCTGGCTTCTTCGCCTCCCTGGGTTTCTTTCCACTGAAATGAAACTTCTTGGAGTGGTCTTCTAAGATCACTAAGTCTAAAATAGCTCCTTTCCCCTGAAATCTGTTTCATTTTTTACACAGTCTGGGTCACTTTCTGATATTTTTAAAATCACTTATTATTGACTAATTGACTGTAAGATCAAAGACCTTGGCTGTCATGTTCAATACCAGAGCTTCAGTTTTTAGAATAATTTCTAGAACATGCTCAATACTCAGGGCTTTGTTGAAGGAAGGAAGGCAGGCAGGCAGGCAGGTGAGCTGGAGGGAGGAAGGAACATCTGTCATTATCTTGTCCTTCCTTTCACACATCTAACTTCTAATTCCTTACTTATCCTCGCTTAGACCTCACTTTCTTCAGGAAACCTTCCCTGACCGTGGCAGATGAGGTAGGTGACTCTCATCTGTGTTCCCTTAGAAGTTGCTACTTTTACAAAGTACTTTTGATGCAGAAGGCTCTTTGCCTCTGTCATTCTCCCCCTGACTATGTTCTTATGGGCACGACCTTTAACCTAGACACTGCCACTGCCACTGAATAGTTTTAAATCTCAGAATAAATAATTTACTCTTTCGCTAAAAATATGAAGTGCTTCCCAGGGAGCTATCCTAGGTTGCTATGTTCTGGGTTAATTCACTCAAGAATGACAAGAGATTACTATTTTGGGTTGCTGGACCCAATTCCAACATAGATGGGAACTTCCCACACAACACCAAGCAATTCATAGACACTATCTCAGAGAATTCAACTCGATTTTGACACACTCTACCCAGAGATTGCATCAGGTTCCACAGGTGAAGGGGTCAGTCCCACAAGACTTCCTCTCTCCATCCCACCCACAAGCCCAGTCACAAGCCCAGGTCCTCAACTGTTCTTCTCACCCACAGGCTATAAAACAGAGGTTCTTATGATCTCCCACTCCACGGGTTTGATTAATGTGCTTCAGCGATTCATAGAACTTAGAGAAACATTTTGCTCATTAGGTCATCAGTTTCTTATAAAAGGATATAACCCAGAAGAGCCAGATGGAAGACAGGCATAGCGCAAGACACAAGGAAAGGGTGTGGGGCTGCCATGTTCTCCAGGGCATCTCTCACTGCCTCCACGTGTTCACCCATACTGGAAGCACTCTGAACCCTTAGCTTTGGGTTTTTATGGAGCCATTGGTGATTGAACTTAACCTCCAGCCCCCTCTCTTTCCTCAGAGGCCAGGAGGTAGGACTGAAAATTCCAACCCTATAATCACTGGGTTGGTGCTTCTGGCAACCAGCCCCCACCCTTCTGTTACTTGTGGATTTTCCAAAAGTCATCTCATTAACATAACAAAAGACGGTTCTCCTCTCCAAGGAAATTCCCAGGGCTTTAGGAGCTCCCTGCTAGAAACTGGAAGACCAAATCTATATTTCTTGTAATAAATCACAGTATCCCAGGGACTATTAGCAACTGTCTGCTGTGTTGGTGTTCTACTTAAATTTGCTCCTCTGATTCTCACAAAAGCCCTCAGTGGGAGTAAAAGCTGATTCCCATTTTATGGAGAATTAAATTTATTAAATTTGTGTGGACATTAAGGCATGGGCAGAGCAATTGCTTGAGCAAACTAAAATAAAAAATAGTGCTCTATCCTAAACTCTATATTTTCTCCTCTTTCCAACCTCTGTGCTCAACACAGTAGGGAACCTGGAGCTGGCACCCTTGGTGATTTTATTAGCCACTCTCCAATTAACAGCTATCCTTCTGGCTTCTCAGAAAGGAGGGAATAATCAGAGGTCTAAACCCAAAGCTCTGGCTCCAAGCGCCCTCTGAGGAAGTGGCTGATTGGAGCCTGTATTATCACCTGACTAAGACCCCGTGTTGATCTGCCCCTTCCCTGAGATCTCCCACATCAGACCCTAGCTATGTTTCCTGGCAACACTGTTCTGCAAACAGATAAAAAAAGACAATGGAGGGGCATTCATGGATGGTTGGTGATGATTTGCTTTTTGAAAGAAAGATACTGGATAAAATCCTGAGTATTTGGTGCCAGCCTCTTCCCCCCAGGCACTGAGATTGCTGGCAGGACTGACAACTGATCACCCTATGCAGTCACCTCCAGTCTCAATGGTACCTGCTCGGTTAGTTCCTTTGGCTCCTTGACACCATGCCCAGTCTTGCTGAGTCCCCTACAATCCTGGCTTAGCATCTTCCCAGCTCGTTGCAATGGATTCATGGGGAAACAGAGGCCAAAACTAATTGGGCAAATAAAAGCTCCACATTTTGGACAGGTAACGTCTGAACTGCTCTGCAGGACCTAGGAACAAGCACACTTGTCACCCCTCAGCCTCCTCTGGAAAGCTCAGTGTGAAAACCTCTGCTGTGGGGCTCACTCTTCCACTTATCACGTAGTATCATCCTATCTCAAGAGCCTCCTCTGGCTTTTTAATTTTGTAATTTTAAAGATGTGCTAAACTGACAGAGAAGGCTGCCCACCATGTATTAAGTGGCATAATCAAGTGCCAGATGGCTACAGAAGTGGCAGAAGAAAGTGTAGATTAAATTAATTGTTCTTAGAATCTGTAGCCCATTAACCAATACTTGAGGCGGGCGGGGTGTAACTTTCTTCTGGGAAACTCCCAACTGCCTTCAAGTGACTACCTTGCTAGAGGCAAAAACTACTCTAGTTTGACAATGGCCTGGCCTCCAGTATCCTGTGAGTCTTCTTTAGCATAGGAAAATCCTTTTGGAACTTCTCTGTCTTCACTTCTTTCCTATCCCCAAAGTATAAGATCATTTGTTCCTCACAACACTGGAACAGCTCTTTCTGCCCACAAGGACCTATCTATCTCCATGCTTTTGTAAAACTACCAATCCTAGCCTGAACCCTACCCCCTGCCCTGGATCCTGTCTAGTTTAACATACAAAAACTCCTTTGGAAACTTCCTTTATATCTAAAACTCCCAAGATACATGTTGGCCATCACCCCCTCCCCAAAGCATATGACCCACAGATACACATCTGAAGGGTCTCATGACTGAGTTTCTACTAAACAGGAGTAAATGACCTTTCTTAATAAGAGCTAGCCCCCCTCAGGATCCTGGAAACCTTGTTTCCAAAAAACCTGGGAGGTGTACACTATCTCTAACCACCTTGCAACTTGAAGATATATAATCACCACCTCTCAGGACCCCTTCACACCTCTTTCTGCCCCAGGGTACGGCCCCTGTGCTTTAAAATAAACATCAACACACTAAAAGCAACCTTTTGTAAATTTATCATTTCAACGGTTAATCAATTCATTTCAAAGCCTGTTTTGATGCCTACTTGGTATCAGACTTTGGGATACGGAAGTGAATAAAATAGAATTGTTGTCCTGGAGGAGTCTAAAGTCTTGGGAGTTTGGGAAGACTCATGATTTACTTTTAAAAGATTCTTACAAAGTAATTGCCCCGCAGTGGGGGCTGGCCTGCCTCCATGTCTGATAAATAGAAAGGGCACCAGCAGCCTCTTTTCTTATGACGAAGGGTATATTATTCATATTCTCTTCAGTGTCACATCCTCTTCTTAGTGTTTCCACTGAACTTGGCCTTCCTAAACTACCCAACCTTGAGTTTGTGCCAATAATCTAGTACTTGTCACACACATCTCCTTTCCCTATTTCCACCTCCTCACCCCCTACTCCCTCCTTAGCTCACTCCAATAAAGCTCTGTCCCCTCCATTCCACTGAAAATTTTCTTGTCAAGGTTACAATGCTATACGTGTTATATTGCCCACACGCGTGCACGCGCACACGCATACGTAGACAAAAATGCACATTCTCAGTAACATCAAGTGGCAGGTGGACTGTTGACACCCACCTGACACTGCCTCCTGGATCTGGTAGATGTTATGTGGGTTCTCTAGTGACTGGCACATAACCTTTCATCCTCTGGTTCTTATTTATGTTAGCAGCCTCACCCTTACTTTGCTGATTCAGGATTCTATGCTCCCTTAGTGATGTGGGAAACAGAGGAAGAAGAAAAATTGTTAAAGACAATTTTGAAGCCCTTGAAAAGGCAGAATGACATTCCTCTAGGGACCAACTGCCTTCACCTTAACACTTCACTAAGGGCAAAGGGCAATCCTAGCCTGTCTGACCTCTAGCCCCTACCAGGATCCTGTAAGTCTATGTTAACAATTCCTTGGAAACTTTATCTCTAAACCCTCCAAGATACATGTTGATGATCATTCCCAAGCATATGGCCCACTGATACACATCTAAAGGGTCTCACACAAAGGTTTTATTACTGCTAATGAATAACCCTTTCCCAACAACAGTTAGCCCCTCAAAGTCCTGGAAACCTTGTTTCCAAAATTCCTTAGAGACTTACACCATCCCTAACCCCCTCCCAATTTGCAAGCATATAATGGACCACTCCTCACAGCCCAGGGGCAGCAGCTCTTTCTGCCCATGGGTCCTGTCCTCAAGCTTTAATAAACCACCATTTCGCACCAAGGATGTCTCAAGAATTCTTTCTTGGTCATTGGCTCCAGACCTCACCCCACTGAACCTCACTTATATTCTAAGACTTCATCATTAGTGTGTCTTTCCACCACTATACCTTTATTCATGCTGGTCTCCCTGCTTGGAATGACCATCCTTTTCTTATCTAACTAGAACATTCCTACTCATCCCTGCAATGAACACCTTTCTGCTTTATTCCTCTCACTCTTTTTTTTTCTTTCTTTTTTTTTGATTTAGTTATCTCTGTTCCCTCTTCCCAAAATAACTTAATATCCCTTTGGGGAATTATGTCTTTCCTACTGTGGGCAGAGATGCCTTCTAGATTCTTCATCTCCCCTATTTGGTACAGACATGGAATGGGCATTAACCTAATCTCAGCCAACAGGACTTTCTCTCTAGAAGAATGTATAGAACATATAAATTATTTTATTCCAGCAATATTTATGGGTCCAGACCAGAAAATACCAGTCACCAATGTGCTCTAGAGCTGCCTAGTTCCCATGCATTTCAGTCTCTTTCTCTGGCCTTTTCTCCTGACCTCAGAGCTTATTCTTACATTCCCAACATATGCCTTTCCAGATTAGGTCATTCAAAATTGGTTTCTGTTCCTTGCAAAAGAAAAATGACAATGATAACAAGAAATACATCATTTAAAACTCAGGTGGTGACTCTCCCTGCAAAGTTTACTTTGTCCTTCCTTGGCAACTTGTTGCTCTAGTGGACCCCTCTCCTGTGGCACTATAACTGACCTCTTCTTCCTACATAGGCTCCCTGGGGGTAGAGGTCACAGCTCATTAGGTTGCGTACCTAGAGACTAGGACACACTTTATCTAACATGCTGTTGGGGTCCAGGTGAAGAATCCAAACTGTTGTACCTACAGAGCTAGTATATTCTCTCTTCTTGACCAAGATAATGACTTGACAGGGTAGTTTCCTTTTAAAGAATTTCAATTTCAACTCAAGTGTCCATAAACAGATGAATGGATAAAGAAGATGTGCTGTATATATGCAATAGAATACTGCTCAGCCATAAACAAACAATGAAATCTTGCCATTTGCAATAACATTGGTGGATCTAGAGGGTATTATGTTAAATAAAATAAGATTCCCAAAGCACACCAAGAATTTTCTTTTCTTTTCTTTTAAAGATTTTATTTATTTATTTGACAGAGATCACAAGTAGGCAGAGAAGGAAGGAAGCAGGTTCCCTGCTGAGCAGAGAGCCTGATGCGGGGCTTGATCCCAGGACCTGGGATCATGACCCGAGCCTAAGGCAGAGGCTTTAACCCACTGAGCCAACCAGGCGCCCTGCACACCAGGAATTTTAAACAGAGAAGCCTTAATATAAGAAGGTGACTACATGTGTGTTAGAAAGTGGGTCTAGCAAACAGGGGATGCCAGGTAATCCAGACATTAGTAATTACAGGTAGTAGCTGCTATCCCTTGGGCAGGCAAAGCAAAAAAGGAAAGGGACAATTAGAAACTAAGAAAAGGATCCTGCATGACTGATTCTCCTAAATCTGCCAGGGGGGTGTGTCTTGTCATGGGTGCTTCAACCTCTGAGCAGGGCATCCTGTGACCAGTGCTTAGATATCCAGTAGGTGCCCCAAAGCTGATGCTCAGACTTTAGTCTGGTATACTTGGGCCAGTGCCAGAACTCTGAGAATGTGGGCTTCTAGGGAGGAACCCCACAATGGTACTGGAGGTGCTGAAGGAAGCTGGAGTCTGGAACTACCGCCATCTTGCTTCTGGAAGATGTCTGACAGGATCTGGGAAGAGGAAGAGAAGCTTCGTCCCGCTGCCTCCTGGTCCCCTATCAAGGGACCCAAATGAGACATAAGCCTGCAAGAACTCTGGGAAATGCAGTTTGCAGGTTCCCAGCTCTAGCATGACTCTATAGAACACAGATGGCAGTCAGGGAAGCCTTGGGGCTGACATACATAATTCCCATAAAAAGCAACTAAGTAGAGTTGGCCTCCAAGGTAATGTGATAAAATACAAACTCCCTATTTTGTAACCCATATCCAACATGGTTCCCACTAACACTTGAGTAAGAAATTACAGCTTGGGATAGGACCTTTGTGGAAAATTCTGGTGCCAATATAAAAAGTGGCTCCAAAGTCAAAGCATTCCTGTGAGCCCTGACACATGGAGACCATGATTTATTTTAGCTTTTCCTTTTTTTTTCTTTTCTTTTCTTTTCTTTTTTTTTTTTTTGCCTCCTTCTGCAGTCCCTGGTTCCAAGAACGTCTTCTGGGCCAGATGCCCCTATGGCTCAGATACTTGGAAACAGGGCCATTTTCTACAAAGCCTGAGGCTGCTCTTCAGACCACCCTGCCAAACCCCTTGCTGTGTGCAGCCACACCCTGCTCCTCCAGGGTTGCATTGCTCCACGTGTCCCCACCCTGCATGTCACCACCCTCTTCCTTCAGAAGAGAACACCATGACTTGACACATCCCATCTCCAGACTCGGTTCCTTTTCTTCTTCACTGTCTACCACTTATGCTCATTCCTTCATTCTGAGGTTGGACAGAAGTTCCTGTATCTCTTTCTAACTATTATGCTCTTCTCCTTGGATACTACCATGTAAAGAGTGCCCTTTCCAATAGTGACAGTGATATTTTGAGGCTGTATGAAGCTTTAATTGCTTCATATAACCACAAATTTTGCTTTCATCTACAACCTCACTGACCCACTGTTAGGTTTTGGGATCCAAATTATCATATTTAAATCCTGACTCCAGGCGTGCCTGGGTGGCCTAGTTGGTTAAGCGTATGATCCTTGATTTTGGCTCAGGTCATGATCAGGGTCATGAGACTGAGCTCCATGTTCAGTGTGGTATCTGCTTGAGACTCTCTCCCTCTCCGTCTGCCTCCTGCCCCCACTCTCTCTCTCTCTTTCAAATAAATAAATCTTAAAAAAAAAAAAAAAAATCCTGACTCCTACTTGAAAAACTACCTACATTCTTCTGAACATTAGTTCTGTCTACTTTAAAAGAGGACTAATGCCTACTTCTGGGATATTAAATGACACAGGCTCTGTGCTACATCTGGCACACAGTATGACAAAGAGTAATTTCATTCTCTTTCCTCAAGTGAGAGCGGTACTGTTCTCACACACATATGGGGACAGGAGGACAAAGCATTATGTAAGTCTAGCCTGGGCCATATAGTGGATTCCATAATAAGAAAGGATTTGAGAGAAAAATCTGAGCAATGCTATGTGGAGAATTATTTTTCTGTTCTTATAAGAAGACAAGAATGATATTCTGACCAGATGAGTTCCTACTGCAGATGGACATCCTCCTCTCAATGCTACCCCTGTGCACATCTGTTATTTATGTAAGAAAAGGAATAAAGGGGGAGGGCTGGGAGCAAAAGCATGGGACTGGAACAATATGGGATAGTTTTAGGGAAAGAATGGCAGATTAAGGGCTAGAAAGATGACTTTGAATCCCACTATATAGATCCTTGAATGCCTGGCAAAGGGGTTTTGCATTTTATTACTTAGGTAATAGAAAGTCAAAACCAGAAAGACTAAAAAATAAAGAACCTTGTAAAATGGATTTGATATTTTATATATAAGAGCTTTTACTTAAGGAATGGCAGGCAAAGGGATTCAGAAAAAAATGCAAGATCCAGGGTGATTTATTTTCTGCAATTCTTTCTTTTCCCCCCAAATGATTTTAGGAAATATATACTTAAGGCAAGTGCTAGAGGCTGAGCTGTTTCTGTCATTTTATTTCCCTCTTGTCCATTTGCATAGGACACGACTCACTGCTGTGTGCTTCAAACACAATAGATTACACTAATGGGCCAATTGTGATTCTATGCAAGGGAGGTAACAGGTCTAATCATGGGTCTGTTCTGGTAGAAGCATTTGGTCTAGAACAAGATCATTGCTGCTTTTAAGGACCTAATGTTCCGGAACAGATGCGTCAAGTGGTCAGGGTAATCAACATGGTAAACATAATGGAAACATGGGCAAGAACTGGATCCTCCAGGTAGGGCTTGTAGGGCTTCAGGGAAAGTTCCCTGGAAAACACATAGAATCGAAAGGGATGACTAAGCTTAGTTATCCCTTAAAGGACGAGGAGGATCAACCATTAGGAGGAAGAGCAGGAGCCAGAGAATCAGATGGAGGAATGATCCAGCGAACAAGCAGAGATGAGAAGCGTCACAGTGTACGGGGGCAGACCACAAGTAATCTGGGGTCCTAGGTGCTGAGTGGGGAGTGAGGCAGGAGCAGAAGGATTAAGCCTTGTGTGCTTGAACCAGAAGCTTGTACTTCATCTTGTAGCTGACGTGGGTATGTTAAGGGGCTCTGAGCAGAAGAGTGACACTGTGGGCTTTATGTTTTATTCTGTTCTAGTGGCTGCATGAAGGAGAGAGTAAGATGAGAGACACCGGATGGGAGGTGTTGACAGTATTCTAGGAGGGCACAGGGGGTGGGACCACTGGGGTGTCTAGGAGAGTATGGAAATAGGGTCTGTGGGAGTTGGCAGTTGATTGAAACAGGGAGATGAGACGTCCCGGATGTCTAGCCATGGACTGGTAGACACTGCTGCCCATCACAAGACAGGGGACACACGAGGAGGTGCCACTCTGGGGAAACACAATATATGCAGCTTAGAAGCCATGAATTTGAGGGGCCTTGAGGAAGCAGAAAGCTCATCCTCTCAGTTGGACCACTGAGCACCAACTTCATATCTTACTGAAGAATGGGAAACTTGAGGCTCCTGGGTGGCTCAGTGGGTTGAGCCTCTGCCTTCAGCCTGGGTCATGATCTCAAGGTCCTGGGATTGAGACTACATCAGGCTCTCTGCTCAGCGGGGAGCCTACTTGCGCCCCGCCAACCTGCCTTTCTGCCTACTTGTGATCTCTGTCTGTCAAATAAATAAAATCTTAAAAAAAAAAAAAATGGGAAACTCATATTTGGTCTTCAGGGAAAGATTAATTTGCTCAAGGAATTCAAGGTGTTGTTTTTACCAGACTCATTTCAGTAGAACTCTCTTTGCATCAACTTTAAGGAAAAAAACAAACTTCTGTCTTCAAAGCAGACACAAGCTCCTTTCTGAATCAAAGGTTCTGCTTCTGTTAGTCATATTAAGCCTTGGACAAACTCCCACCTGTAGGACTGGCCCTTGGGTTTCATATGTGTCCCTGTGTGAAGTTCTTTCTGGGTAGCATAGTAACAGATGACAGCATGAGGATCCCAGAAGTGGAAATGTCCCTGCTCAGAATACACATCAAAAAATTCAAAAGTCTTGAGAAATAAAGATGATCCAGAAAGAATTTTGAAATTTATGAAAGCTTTTAAAATAATCTTTGTTTTATATTTATTTCCCTCATGTATTTCCAAAGATTTTAAAATTCAATTTACTCTTAAATATTGCCTGTTTCTGTCAGAGTAGGGATACATAATTTTTTCATCTCTATAAAAGCCATCTGTTTTGAACCCAAAGATTTTTTTCCAGTGGCAAGATAGAAAGGGGACAGAACAAAACCCTCAGCCCACATTTACTACTAGTAAGCCATGAAATAAATAAGTCTCACTATCCTCACCACATGTGTTCCTGGAACAAAAGGGATTTTGGTGTGACGGATCCAATTTTTGCTATTAACTGTGAACTAGCATATTTTTAACTTGGCTTCTGAGGTTGATGAAGGGAGCTTTCTTGTCTTTCCCTAATAAAATGCAGATGACTCTCCTTTCCAAGCTCCTAAATCCCCAAAGCTGTGTCTGAATATGAATCTCATCTTCTTCAAGGATAAGAACAGATTTGCAATTCAGTAAGTCACATTGTGCATCAACAGCATTCTTCATTCCAAAAATATTTTTGGAATGGAAGGGCTTGACATATAGTAAGCAAGTGTTCACTAAATATGTATTAAATGAAGGTGCAAGAGGACGTTAGAGTTAGCCCTTGAATATGAAGACCTAGTTTTAAATCCTGGCATTGTGACTATCTAGAGTGGGAGGGGTCCTGGGTGCCAGTTTAGAATAATGACCTTTAAGTGATTTAGGTCAGGATCCTGGTTCCATGCTTACCCAGCCATGAGTGGGGAGAATTTGGGTCAAATTTCATAACCTCTCTGTAATTCAATAGAATGCAATAGTTGAGTTTAAGGACCCTGGGATTGAATCCTGCTTTGTCATCTATTATCAAGAGGGTCTTGGTAATTTCTTCAAATGGCCTAATTTCCTTACCTGTAGATTAGAGGAATGTTGTGAGCACTTATGAGTTAGTACATGCAAACCATTTAGAGTAGAGCTTGGCATATGGTGAGCACTCTGTGTGTGTTAACTGTGTGTGTTATTCTATTATTTTTATTATGCTACCACTTACTCTGCTATTCTGACTCTAAGAGGGGCTCCATAGCACTCAACACCTTGGGGTGGTGTTAGGATGGTCATTTGACCTTGGCCACTCTAGGTTTCAGTTTTCACCCATGTCATTGAGATAATGCTCCCTCCTTATCCCTTCTCCCCACGCCTTCCTTCATTTATATATAGCAAAGGTTTTTGTGAGGCTCAAATAAGATCTCAAATGTGAAAACACTTAGCTAGCTCTCAAGTGCTCCATAAAAGTGAGTTTATTAGTTGGAACTCTTTCCACTACAAGTGACAAAAACTCAACTCAAATCGGTATGCCAAAAGAAGAAGATTTATTGGCTCTCACAACTAGATTCTAGGGTAGCTCACAGTCCCAAAGGAAGAACCGTAAAAAGCAGACTTTAGGAACCCAAACTGATGCTCATTATAACTCAAACACACATTTTACACCTGTATGTCATCTCTGATGCCTGAGACTCTTTCCCCTCTCCATACAGGCCTTTTCATGTAATGAGGAAGATGGTGTCATATCCCAGCTTCATGTTGTTTCAGTATTCCAAGCCAACAAAAGAGAAAATCTCCCTTGTATATCACACCCTCTCTTGTATATCTACTTCAGGGAAGGGTTCTGATTGACCCTGATTTAATCTCTTGCCTAAACTTGAGCCAATCACTGGGAATGAGGGGATAGATTATTAAGACTGTTCAACTTTGGTCATAATCCTTTCCATTTAGTGTGGGACGGAGGTATATTGTAGTAGGTTTCTCTAGAGAAACAGAATAATAGGACATGAATATGTACATGTATATGCATATGTATAATTATATCTGTATCTATTATTTATAAGGAGAGTTCCTTCCTTCTTTCCTTCCTCCCTCCTCTCCTTCCCTTCATTCCTTCCTTCCTCCCTTTCTTTTTTAAATAAGGAAATGGCCAATTATGTAAACGGCCAAGTCCCAAGATCTTCAGGGCAAGTCAACAGTCTGGAGAACTAGGAGAGCCAATAATATAATTCCAGTCCAACTCTGAAGTCCTAAAACCAGGAGAGCCAATGGTGTAGTTCTAGACAGAAGGGCAGCAGGCTCAAGAACAAGCAGAAGCCAATGTTCCAGTTCAAAGAAGGTCAGGGAGGAAGAATTGTCTTATTCAAGGGAGGGTCACCCTTTTTGGTTCTATTCAGGCCGTCAACTGATTGAAAGAGGCCCACCCACATTATAGGCTGCCGTCTGCTTACTTAGTCTGTTGACTTAAATGTTAATCTCATCCAAAATACCCCTACAGAAACACGCAGAATAATGTTTGCCAAATATCTGGGTACCCCAGGGCCCAGACAAGTTCTCTCAGAATATTAATCCCAAGAGATATATTACCAGAAGGGAAAAGTAAAAAACAAAGATACCGAACAGATTAAAAAATATTATCACAGATTAGCATTATTAATAGTTTATTTAACTTCTGTAGAGATGACTACAATGAGCCTCTGTGTATCTGAAAGCCAAGATTAATTACACCCCAAACACTTGAGTGTTGCTCAATTTCTGGCAGCGATAGTTAGCAGGATGTTGATCCCGTTAGAAGCTGTTTTGGTAGGAGAGAAATCCTACTACTACAAGGTCTTCAACCTTGGAAATATTGACATTTGGACTGGAAAATTCTTTGTTGTGGGGGACTGTCCTGTGCCTTGTAGAGTGTTTATAACATTCCTGGCCTCTACCCATGGGGTTTCAATAGCACTTAGTCCCCCTGCATTCCACCTTGTGATAATAAAAAATGTCTCCAGGTGTTGGCAAATGTTCCTTGGGGAACAAAATCTCTCCCCATTCCTGGTTGAGAAGAACTATGCTACTGAATCCCAGCTAATAGTAATTTATACCTCTCCATTCTTTACCCTTAGTCCCAAAGGATGGAGGGAATGTTAGTTGGCATTACAAACAGATAACCTTCTCCTAGCCTCTCTATACACATTTCATTACATTGAAGTTCCCCATGACTAGGGCACTTAACTGTTAAAAAAGACTGCAGAATATATGACTCGAGATATTTTGGGATCTAGTCTCTCCTCTGTCACTGACTTAAGATATATGGCTGGGCATCTTCTTCTTCTCCAGGCCTTGGTTTCCATATTGGCAAAATGAGATGTCCTATAATCTTTCATGTTATTCTAACATTTTATGATACAAATTGATCAGGAACTGTGAAATGGGAAATCACCAGAAGGTATTCACCAGTTGAATAATTTGTAGCTAAGACCCTAAATTTTCCAGAAGAATCTCTTTGTTTCTCAGAAGTTTAGATTGCATTGGCTTCCTTGGGATGTACAGGGAGTTGGGGCAAAAGAAAGAACTAACCTATGTCAGGATCTCTGCTGTTTCTTGATTTTTGGGGGGGATTTCTCTAATGATTCCATCTCTGCATAGGCAAACAGTGTCAACTGGAGAATCATTAATAAGGCTGAACCATAATGTTTGTGAGAAATAAACTGGGGACTGTGCAGAGTCTGGGATGCCAGAATCATGGGCATGATCCTATTACCCAAAGTGGAGAGCAGTATGATGCACATAGAATACCCATACAACTGGGTGAATTTTTTGTCATCTTTGTGTTTGAAGTTTAGATAGAGTGAAATTAGCCAGATGCAATTTGCAGTAGACAATAGCTTTGCCTCTTTATTTTTCCCATCATAATTATTACAGCACAAAATAATCAGTTTATTGATGAAGAAAACTGAAGCTCAAAAAGGAGGGGTTATGAGCAGTGAGTTGGTGACAGAGTCTAGATGGACAGACAGCTGGGGCTCAGGACATCCAGTCCAGCAATGTTTCCACCATATCATCCCCCCAAGGAAAAGCCTTATGGGGAAAAAAGTGTAGGGGGGGGGGGAACCCACCATCCCTTCCCCCAACCCAATATTAGAGCTCAATAAAGCAGGTCATGCACATTATACGTTTTCCCTCTTCCTCTTCTTTCCCTGCCCATCCTTAGGTGGGTTTTCACAAAGACTTCAGTCTTATGTTTGCCATTTGTTCCTAACTACCAGCATATCAGAGCTCATACGGGGACCAAGAACTGAGCTTATGGAGAAAATGGTTCATAGTCCCATCCCCCTTCCTGCCTTCCTGAAGAAGAAGCAAACAGAAAGGATGAAACGCATGAGCTATGCTTCCGTAATGAACTTGCTGGCAGATGGAGATAAGAACCTATGCAGAGCTTTTGAACACTTACTACATTCTAGTTTCCAGTTACTGTATAGTTTTCTGTGGCTGTCAACAAATTGCCATATGTTCCGTGGCTTAAAACAACAGAAATGTATTTTCATACTGCTCTGGAGAATAGAAATGTGAAATCATGGTGTCAGTGGGCCATATTCCCTCCAGAGGCTCTGGGGAGAGTCTGCTTCTTATGTCCTCCAGTTTCTAGCGGCCGCAAAAGCCACTTCATTCCAGTCACTACCTCAACCATCAACTTTTCTCCTCTTCTTTGTGTGTCTCTTATAAGGGCACTTGTCACTGGATTTAGGACTATCTGGATAACTCAGGATTACTTCCTTATCTCAACATTCTAAACTTAATTACTTCTGCAAATACTCCCTTTCCAAATAAGGTCCTCTTCACAGGTTCTGGATATTAGGTCACAGAGGTATCTTCTGGGGCATCATTATTTAGCCCACTACTTCTAGGAACTGTGTTGATTTTTCTACCTGCAGTATCTCATGGACTTCTCACAGGTTTGTGAGTTATGAAGGAACATTCCTATTTTACGGATGAGGAGAATTTGTAAAGGGACACAGAGTTAGAAAGTGCCAGAGGCAGGATGCACACTTGGTATTTTTTAATGAGTCTATATTCTTCCCCAGAGCTTTGATCTTCCTTCTAAGAGCACACTTATATTACTTTGGTTTTTAATAAATATACTTTGGGATGAGGGTATGCAGAAGAGGAACCAGCATCTATAGAGGACATAAGTATCAACATCGGTCGGGTGGGGGATTCCTTTTGGAGGATTGTTAACCTCCTGCTGATTTAAAGGAATCTTAATTCAGTTCTCAGATTCTGGCCCTGTCTCTGTGTAGCTGTGAATGAATGTTAACAAGTCTGTTTACCTCTTATCCCTCAGATTTTCCAACTATGAAATAAGGAAGTTGGACTTCGAGCTTTCAGTTTATGAATCAAAACTTCCATCAACATCAATCCTTTGGACCTACTTTTTGAGGAAATGATGCCGTCTTTACAAGTATAACCCTGCTGAAAATATTCAAATTCTTCCCACATACTCAACTGGTACAACAGGACCCCAAATGCTAGGAAGCTTTAGGATTCACTCTGGTGAGGCTCATTGTCCCTGAAATACTCTTCCCTCCCAGGCCGTATCTCCTTCTCAGCCCTGAAAAACCACTTCAAAAATTCTTCCTGCCCTGATCTTGCTAGGTAGAATTACTTACTCCCCCCCTCTCTCTTCCTGTATCTTAGCTTGCACACACTTGAATAATGACACTTACCTTTATGTGCAATTATTATTTTCCTTATCTTAGTCTTCTAGAGTGTAACAAACAAATGAGGGAATCTAGATCTTTTTTTGAGAAGGTGTGACAGAGGACCTGCATTCTTAGAAGTAAGAATTAAAAGTTGGACATTTGATTGAAAAGTGCCAGAGCCCTTTGAGGGAGACAGCCTGTGTTAGTGAGATAGGGAACACATTTTTAAAAAGACTAGAATTTGGTTCTTTGCAAGATAGTTATTTCTTTTGTTCCTTTTCTCCTGTTCCTTCTTTCCTTCACCCTTTCCTTTCCATTCCTTTCCTTCTTTTATCAAAAACACACACTGAGGCCTTTCTAATTGCCAGATGCTACTAGTTCCAAGAATATAATGATGAATAAGTCGCCACCCTGTAGTCAAATAGCTCAGTCCTGTGGTCAGTGCAGGCAAGGAAACAAAATTTACAACATCACATTATTATATCATATCACATCATATGTAATATATACTACATAATATAATATATATAGTACATATCATTTTTTTCTTCTTTTTCTTTTTAAGATTTTATTTATTTATTTGACAGACAGATCACAAGTAGGCAGAGAGGCAGGCAGAGAGAGAGAGAGGAGGAGGCAGGCTCCCCGCTGAGCAGAGAGCCTGATGTGGGACTCGATCCCAGGACCCTGAGATCATGACCTGAGCTGAAGGCAGAGGTTTTAACCCACTGAGCCACCCAGGCACCCCATAGGTACATATAATTTTGTCATATATTTTTGCCTATCTTTTAAAGCTATATATGCACCATCTTACACACTATACGGGAAATGTAGTAAATGCTTTGGCAGTTTTCTTCATGGCTTCAGGGGAAGCCATGCAGAAGAAGGGTTAGAAAATGAAGGCATATTCATCAGACATAAAGAAAGATGTGTAGAATGGAGCATTTTTAAAAGCTCAGAGCCTGTGGGCCTGAATGGCAAGCTCAGACACATACATGATAATTCAACAAAATTTTCTGTGGCCATGGACACATCTTTTAAGGAAGATTATTTTGGGGGCCTACTGGGTCTTCCAGTACCCACTATGGAGCTTGTATCTTGTTCTACATAGCAGAAAGTTGCACCAACATCACCATCTGCCCATGGTCCAGAACCCCATCCAAACCAGACTATAGGATACCAGCAAGCAGAGACCGGACACATGGGCTTCCTCACTGAGTGCTCAGCCTGGGTCTCATTAGCCTTTCTCTCTCAGCTACTTTGGACTCCAAAGAAACCATGTGTATTTCCATTGCTAACTTAATCTGCAAAGCATTCAGCAAACTTCTCAATTTTCTTTTACTTTCCTGTAATCTGATGTTGCAAATAAAAACAAATTATATAAAGGGAGGGAAATTAGTGAATGAACTAAGTTATTGATTACTGTACTTTAATACCACAAATAGTTCTTAATTATTAGGTCATGAAAGTACAAAGCATGAGCTGTTTTATCTTGATAACGTTATGTCTCTAACAATGCTTGCCATAAATTCAGTATTCAGTAAATGTTAATTAAATTAAGTTCAGCAGTATGGAAGGACAGAATGAAGCTGGCATTATGGACTCTCTTCATATATGAGAAAATGGATCAGAATTAACCATGAAGGGAGATGACACTCATTTTTTTTGTATGCTCATTAGCTCAAGAACTATTCTTGCCTTCAGTGCTAAACACTCATGCTATCCTGTTGGAGTATTATTGCTGGTGACTTGAGAGAGGTCTGTATGCATGGCCTTTCTCTTTTTCAGCCGTCCTCTCTTCATTCTATCTTTCCATGCTTCTAGCTGTGAGATCTTTTTGAAATGCAGATCGGATGACCTGTCTGAAATCCTGCCTGCATCTACAGCCCCATCTCTCACACTCAATCTTGCATGTTCCATGTTTGTGCTGCTCGCACAGAATCTTGTGATTTCTTGGTCCTCCCTATCTGCACATGCCGCACCAGTTTCCAAGAAGATGTCTGCCCACCACTTCTCTGTTCAGTTAGCTGGTATTTCAAAGCCTAGCTCAGACTACACTGCCTCCTGGAGGCTTTCTTTGAATGCCCTTGACTTAATTGGGGAATCAATCTTCTCTTTCACACCCTGCTGTATTACCACCCGAAGGCAACTAATACGTGTCTGTATTGTTTTTCCAGCTTAGCTCTGAGCTCCATGAAGATAGAAACCATGTCCTCCTTCTCTGTTATGTTCTCTGTTCTAGTCCCAGGATTGAACATTGATCAGTTGCTTGAAAGAAAGAAGTGAGAGAAAGAAAAAAGGAAGGAAGGAAGGAAGGAAGAAAGAAAGAAAAGAAGGAAGAAAGGGGAATGGAGGAAGGAAGGAAGAAAGGAAGGAAGGAAGGAAAGATATATTGCCAAGGACAGTGTCACCAAATGGCAATAAAAGACATTCACGGTCTTATGGTCAAGCTCAGCCTGAATTATTTTATGTATAAGCCCTTCAGGAATAATTTGCAACAGCTGCCCACTATCTTGGTTTTGGGGGACCAGGGATATATGGTCTCCATAAACAGTGCTGGGGAGCAAAGGAGGACTTCACTGTTCATTCGTGGAAGCCAATAGATTGCTTTTGTTTGTTGTGTTTCTGCTACCATGGCTCCCAGATGACACCCCATCCACACAAGCACCACTGCAAACAGACATGGAGCTGCCAGGCGGGTTTTCTCAAACCCAAGAGCCTCAGTAAACCAGCAGCTGACAAAAGCTAGGAGCAGGCCCCAGACACAGGGGAAGGAATGCGGATTTGTCTTGATCTGCCTCATCAGAGGGGAAATGATAAAGAAGGAGTCATAAAAGACTGGCAGCAGCTCAACTATTTGGCACCATAGGCTTCTTCCAAGGAACCATTTTCTAAGATGGGTCTGCAGCCCTGTAAACGTGCTCACATTCACATGAATGTTATGGTTGTTTTTTCTCCTTCTCTTTTTCCTCATTTCCTTTTTATTTCCTTCTATCTTTTTTTCCTTTCTTCTTTTAAAAAGTTCACTGGTCCCTCAGTGAAAAGAATTAGTAGAAGAGTCAGGTCTCCGGCATCAGGTAAAGACCGAAGCAGAAAGAAAGGGAAGGGAAGCGAATACCTCTCTGGAGAGACACAGTTCTGTCTGAAAGGAGAGGTTGGCTCTCTGCCCTCAACTGAGGCTCATTCTCTCAGGATGTTTCTGGACCTGGGAGCTATGGATTCAGAGCCCATTGAGTTCTTCTGCCTATTGTGGTATGGACCCCATCCCTGAAATTCTGACCTTGTCATTTTCCCTAATGGCTTTTCTTCTCCAAGTTCTGTGGGAAAGAAAGGACACCTAGACACTCTTTGTCAACTTTTCTTTCTACTCTCTAAAGTAATTCACTGCAGACAAGAATATAACTGCACATTCTTCCCCTTGCCAATTTTCTTTTATGATGCTGACATTTTGTCCATTCATTCGCTCATTGCTGGAGGGTCAGGCCCCACAGGTCCTAACTCTTCTGTTTGCAAAGATCATGTTGTTTGTTACAATGAAGATATACATGGCTCAACCCCCCATTTCACAGATGGTGAGGTCCCAGTGTTCTGTGATGACCTGTAGACCTCAAGAGGTGACCTTTTGTTTTACATCATCTCCTCTGGCTTCAGTTCTGTTCTCCATCTTCTTGCTTCCCCCAGCCAGCTGCTCCCATTCATCAGTTTGCCATTCATCAGTGCTTGGAAAACAGTTTTAGTTTATCCTTTTAAATATCCCTCCCAAAACTCACGTATGGGGATTGCCGATAGATTTTTACTTTTCACTGATAATCTACCTTCCACGTGTGTGTATGTGTTTGTAACTTTAGAGCAAACGATGCAGCTTCATCATTTCTCTTCCTCCCTCCTTTCTAGCACCTTAAACCTCCCTCTCTAATACTCTGGTTTATATGCTGGGTAGCACAGTTAAGCTGGTTTCTCCTACCCTGGCCAATGCTACCTTAATAACAAAATAACCCTCAAGCCAACTTGTTTGAAAAGGGATGACACTGGTAGGCCCTCTCAGTCATGTAATTTCAGGGGTTGACAAACTTGCTTTGGAAAGGGTCAGAAAGTAAACATACTAGGATCTGTGGGCCAGGTGGTCTCTGTCCCAATGCTCAATGCTGGCATTAAAGCATGAAAGCAGCCCTAGATAATATATAAATGAATGAGTATGGCTGTAATTCCAATACAACTTTAATTACAAACCCTGATATTTAAATTCTATATTATTCTCATGGGTCATGAAATATTCTTCTTTTCTTTCCCAACCATTTAAAAAGGAAGAAACCATTCTTGGCTTGTGGGCCATGTAAAAAATGGACAGCAGGCTAGATTTGACCATAGTTTTTCAACCCCTGCTACAGATAGAGAGCACATACCTACCCACTATTCTTGGAAAAATTAAATGATCTCCCTCACTCCCTTGGAAGTCTGTTGGGGTTGCATTCAGAGTTGCAGGGCATCTGTGAAGATTCCTGGTGGGGAGAATGGTCTCTGAGATTGGACTTTCAAAATAACACTTGTTACATTTAGAGGCAGCAGCTACAGGAAGAGCCTTCTAGACTCCTGGGGCCCTTGCAGCTCTGTGGAAGACAGCTGGGCTCAGCCAAGCTATGATTTCAATGATCTCATGGGCAGGTGAGGAGGCCATACCAGTAAGATGAAGGTTAGCAGCTGCAACTTGGATGAAATCATCTTGGTAGAGAAAGAAGTGACCTTCAGGAAAGCAGATGGTGGTCTGGAGACAAATGACTACTGTATACAAAAAGTGACAACAAGGATAGATTTGCAGAGTGTAAAGTGTCCTGGAGATTCCCAGAGATACTGTGGAGTATGGAAAAAAAAAATAAAAAAGAACTTTCTATATTTGAGTTGCTTGGGGGATAATGCCACTATAATTTAGAAATACAAAGAAGTGCAATGTTTTTTGTATGGTCTGGTTTGTGAGATGTATGTTATCATAAACACACTCGGTTGCCAAGCAACATCCATATGTCTATGCTTCCTCTTTTTAAAAATTTTCTATTTTGAAATAATTTGAAATCCTCATAAAAGTCGCAAAACAGTACAAAGAGTTCCCATATTTCTGTTACCCAGATTCCTCAATTAGCATTTTTCCACATTAGTCTTAGCATTCTTCCTCTTTTACATATACAATCACACACATGACATACGTGCTCATATACACTATTGTTTCTGAACTGTTTGCAAATAAGTTGCATCAGTTTGTATTTCTTAAAAGCAAAGACATTCTACATAATGATAACACAACCACCCAAACCAGGAAGTTAGCAGGGACGCCATATTGCTTTCTAATACCTGTACCAACTGGAATTTTATTGATGTCTGAATAATGTCCTTTTTATGTTCTGGCTCCAAAGCAGGAACACGTGTGCACCTCATTGCCATGTATCTTTATTTCCCTTCAATATAAAACAATTCCTCAGTCTTTATCTCTCATGACGAACATTTTTGGAAAGAAAAGGCCAGTTGCTTTGTAGGCTGTCCTTCCCTTTGAGTTTGTATGCTGTTTCCTTATGATTTACAATAGTTCAGCAGTAACATCTAGCAAATATTCCTTTCATGGCATCTTACTGTTAGGCATCAAATGCTAATTTGTCACATTACCAGTGATATTAACTTTTATTACTTGGGTCTAAGGTTTCTCTAGTGTGAGGCTAATTAATAAGTATTCTGTACTAAGGACTTACTGATTAATAAAAATGTATTTTGAGGATTGATACTTCAGGTCTTCTACTGTAAGTGAGAGTTTTTCCTTTTCCCCCACTTATTTATAATAGTATAGATAAACTGGATGGATTTCTACTTTACTCAAAACATTATAGCTTGTAAATGTCATTGCTTTTGATGTACAAATTGTCTTAGATTTGGCCAGTGGAGCGCCTTCAAACTGGCAGCATTTTGGACTGTGGCCATCAATCTTGAGGAAATTCCTTGCTTAAGCCTACAGCAAGACATTCTAGAGCTATCTGCATTTTCCTTTCTCCAGCTCTGGATAAGCCATTATTTTTAAGGGATCTAGTTTCTTTAGTGGAGAATAGTACACAGAAACCAAGGACTGGACATGATTATTGTGAAAAGGGTATCAGTGTTTCTAGGTCCTTTTAATGGATAGAGATAGAACACCTACACTTACAAAATCTCCATTTACTTAATTAGGTAAATTAAAAACCCTGTGTTTGGGGCACCTTTGGTGGCTCAGTGGGTTAAGCCTCTGCCTTCAGCTCAGGTCATGATCTCAGGGTCCTAGGATCAAGCCCCACATCAGGCTCTCTGCTCAGCAGGGAGCCTGCTTCCCTCTCTCTCTCTCTCTGCCTGCCTCTCTGCCTACTTGTGATCTCTGTCTGTCAAATAAATAAATAAAATATTTAAAAACTCTGTGTTTGCCTCATCATTTTCTATTTAAATAGACACCAGGCAATTATTAGAGTCTTATCCTTTTCCATATTTGCAAATCCCTCCTCCATCAGTGAAATCCAAACTCACAGCAAGTACTTTCTTCCTTTTTCAATTCCTCCTGTTTATAACCCATATTGAAACATGCATGAGGGAAAGACCTCTCATAGGTGCCAGTCCTGATAACTTCAGGGGGCTGAGTTAATACTAGCAGGCACCTAGTTCTTGTTATGTGAAAAAAATTAAACCCCTATTAATTTAACTCCTGCAAGTCAAGTAGTTACTCTTAGCTGAATGCATTCTCAACCGAATTCCAACTTGAGCACTGTCTGGTGTTGCAGAGGAAGTTGGCCCCACCTATATTTCCAGGGATAGATCTGACTGATTTTTTTTTTTTTAAAGATTTTGTTTATTTATTTGATAGAGAGAGATCACAAGTAGGCAGAGAGGCAGGCAGAGAGAGAGAGAGAGGGAAGCAGGCTCCCTGCTGAGCAGAGAGCCTGATGTGGGGCTTGATCCCAGGACCCTGAGATCATGACCTGAGCTGAAGACAGAGGCTTAACCCACTGAGCCACCCAGGCACCCCAGATCTGACCGATCTTAAGATCCATTCCATTTTATAGTAATTGACTTAGGGATGGGCACATGGCCCAATTCTGGAAATGATGTGGAAGGCAAATCTGGCCATGGGGAAAATGAGTGTCTCTTCTATGAATTACTGTGTGTGGGCCTAAGTCTCATGATTCTGTGGCCAACTAACTACCTGTCTGAAGATAAAAGAGACACACGGAGAAGAATCAGAGCCATAACCTCAGCATTAAGTCAAAACTAGAGTCTGCCTCACCTTCTACTCTCAATTATTTGAATCATTATGTTTTCTTATTAATAAGAATTTGATTTGGATTTTCTGTCTTTTGCTGCTAAAAACAACAGAACTCATAGATGTAGATAACAAAAATATGCATTGGGCTCAGTTCTTGGCAATGAGAATACAGAGAGAAGTATGGGATAAATTTGCTTTCAATGTGCTCAAGCTAAATATTATGAAGACATAGGACACAGTAAGAGTTCAGAGGAAGTCTAGATGAGGTGTTGCCTTACCTAACCAGAAGTTTATTGTGCACAGAAGATATAAAGGGAATAAAGGCCATTATAGACAAAATCTTCAGTACAAAGGCCAAAACACTAAATGGTGAGGGAGGATGGTGGTGGGGTTTTAAAATTTTAAATGAAAAGTATGAGCCACTATTGATTTCATGAAGAAATATATGTTGGTTACATACAGGTAATGCAAAGATATCTCTGCCAAGTAATTGGGGATAAATATGTGTAGAAGTTCTATGGATCTAAAGATATAAGGCTAATGGCACCCTAGGTGGAGGGAAAATAAATTATGAACCCATGCCTCTGAAATGCTTCCTCTTATGAGAATGAACTATGGGTGGACCCTTCTTTGAAGGCTATACTGAGTTTGATCCATGAACTGAATTCCCTTCATTTTATGGACAAAATGAACCTATGTTTCATGGACCTGAGAGTAGAGGCCAGGAAGCTGTCTACCTCAAGACCTGAAGCTGTTCATACCTCTAAACCAAAATGGTGGCTATACCTACATATAAATTTTCTTCAATGAGATTATGAAATAAAATCCCCAGGACAAAGCCCTACCCTGCTCTGAACTAGCAGCATTTCTGCACTGCAACTTCTTTCTACTTTTTCAGAATTGGCCTTTACTCAATGGCACAGATCTGGTGCCGTCCTGATTTGATGTGTTGACAGATGCACCATTTGAGAAAGGACAATAGAAATCTTCCCTCTTTAGCTATCACCATGGAAACTTAGAGAACCAGTCAAATCACTATGTTGTTTGTCTCATGTCAAAGAAAATGTAGCTTGTCTTATCCGAATTAATTAGAATCTAACAAGAGGACAATGATGTGATGAGGAAAACAAAAAAGGAAAGAAATATTGTAAAAGAGACAGAAAATAATTACCATTTTAGAGAATGGGTTTTTATATCTGGGGAATCAAAGATAATTAATAAAAAATATTAGAACAGGTAAGACAATTTAGAAATTGGCCAGATACAGGCTAAATATACTAAAAACCACTAATTTTTTTGATACCAGCATTATAGAGATAGAAAATTTAATAATATACATTAAACAAAACAACCAAAGCAAAATCCCTGATGAAGAGACCCAGAATATCCAGCAGCCCTACCATCTACCAGATAACCAAATGTCACTGTTGAATGAATGGAATGGAGCACAGCACCCCCGCTCCCTGCCACCACATTCACGTAGCATATACAATGTCTCTTCTTGCTGCCAAGCACTCTCATGACTTGTAACATGATCCTCCCAACAATTGTTCTGGTATAAAATATGAGTCCCATTTTGCATATGAGAAAACTGAGAGAGGGGAGAGCTCCAAGGTCACAGAGTTGGTGAACAGCACAGTGGAGGTAAAATTCATCTCTGGGTGACTCCTGAATTCATAGTTTGTTTTGTTTTTTACTGTTTTCATCATAACATGCCATTAGGTTGAGTTCTCTCTTAAAGACAGAGAACTCTCTCTTTAAGCCAAAGTGGTTCATTTTTTATGGGAAGACCCTCAACTCCTATTTTCCTCTTTGGCTTTTTCATACTTGTAGAACAAAACATGGTTTTATATTTGGCTTCCATGCAATTTCCTTCCCATTCCCACCGCGGAAATGCATCCACCTGAAGTCAGTAGCCAATGTCTGATTTAAAGTAGAACAGCTGTTGGTTGGGTTGTAAAAAGGTAAAGCAGAAGTGTGTAGCCATTTTCTTTTCAAATCAGCCCTTTTCTTTTAAAAGTCAAATGTAGAGAATTCATAGCATTTTGTTTTGATTGTTCACATTAAAACTTGAAAGAGTAGGAGAAGGAACTGTGGAGGTCCTGTGTTTTTCTAGAGTAAAGTTCTCAGGGAACATTCCTCAAATGAGTCCCTAAATGTCAGGAACTTAATGATCAATGCCAAGGCGCTGTATCCTTCCTGCCTTGACTGTAACAAAATTTTCCCCGGGAATGGGATCTTTCCATTGTCCTTTCTTTTGAGAAATATATCTGTGTATAAACTGGAATGAAAACATGGGAGAGTCTTTCTGAAAAGACTTGGCTTTTGCCTAACATAACAAATGTGAACTATCTTGGGGAATTATTCTACAGAGAATATTTTTAAAAAGGAAAAGTAACATGAAGTCCAGAAATTGCCTTCAATTGAGGATACTGAACTTTAAGAAGCAGATCTCATTATTCCTTCTTCTGTTGATTATTACTTCACACTTGGTAGACTAAGAATAAATGAGTGAATGGGGAGGGCACGTGATATGATGACCACTGGATGTTATACACAACTGATGAGTTACTGAACTCTACATCTGAAACTAATGTACTATATGTTGGCTAATTGAATTTTAAATGAAAAAGAATAAATGAGTTGGAATGCTGTTAATAACTATACATTGGTGAAGTTTCAGCTATAAGTGGCAAATAAGATATGATATAGTAGAAACACCACTCATTCAATACCTGGTTTTCTCACAACGTGTACAAAATAGAACATGGCTCCTTTTGTTTACACATAAAATATAAAGTAAGAAACCATAATTTGCCAGTCATCACTTGTTCATATGCTTTTTGTCTTCTCAGAATGTCCTCTCTTTCTTAGATGTTTAAATAATGTTTCCTTAGACTTCAAGACTTAGCTCAATGTTCATATCTCCTGTAAAGAATGACCTCTCCCTTGGCTATTCCTCAGAGTTGTTTTGTTTTGTTTTGTTTTGTTTTGTTTTGTTTTCTGTGGCTCCCAAGTTACTTCACGGTATTATAAACATCACACTAAATTAAAGATATTTATTTTCCCAGGTGTGTCCCTGATCAGAAGGTGCCAAGACCTCGTCTTCTTCATCTTCATAACCGTAATGCCTAGCCTAGTGTCTGATGTCCTCTATTAGAGAATGTTTGGATGACATAGCTTGTATACATTTTTTCAGAATAAGTTTACTTTTGTTTGCACATCCAGATAATCATCCCCATTAGCACTGGTGATAGACTTGCAGGGTCAGATGTTGGACTCTCAGATCTAACCCCTCCAAACCCTGTTGTTTGCGGTCCACTTTTGGTGTCTGTCATATGAACATACCCCCTCTGCCAGTGTTCATATTTTCTAATGCCAATTCTCTAAAAACTAAATTATTTACTTTATGCTCATTCCAATCAATTAATTATGTTACACCAAGTATTTGGTAGGATAATTATTTTTTGTGTATAGTGCAATGATTCAAGAAAGCTGAAGTGTTTACAAGTTTGTCCACGTAGTGCCTGTGACCATTTCACTTACTGCCAGGGGTCCACAGACCCTCTTTGGCACACACTGAGCTTTGGATCCTTCTCATTTATAAGTGAAGACTTAGCATGCTCAGAGAAGTACATGTCTAATCCGGGGTGCCACAGAAGCAGAGTCTGAACAAAAATCCCAGCCTTCTGAGCTGGCAGTCAATAGAGGTTCCATGAATTAAGCCAAATATGTACATTTCCTTGGAACTCCAGCACTTTGAGCAGCCTTTGTCATTGCTCCAGGCTTTTGTGGCTAGGGTGAAAGCAAGACACTACATAGCGCTCTGCCTGTGCCCTAGCAACCAAGCACAACACAGATGGCCAGCCTGGCAATCTGCCCACCAGACGCTGATTGCATACCTGGTGGTGAGACACAATGGCAGCTTCTCCCCTACAGGGATAGCGTGTATTTGCACAGTGCGGCTGGAGTTTATACTGATATGCAATAAAGATTATACCCTGTGCCTTCAGGCCAATTCGCTAGTCTCCAGTCTAGAGGCAATAACTTTCTGCTGCTGTAATGACAACTTGTCTCTTGCAGCTGGATCATGTTAGGACAGTAGGAATTTGCTTTTTTGGTCCCTTTTCAATAGTGCCTTGTAATAAGAGGGTAGCATTTTCCCAAGATGTTCCTTGCCAGTTGCACATATGTATTGGCTCATGAAACCTTAAGTGATTCCCAATATCAAAGAACAGGGATTGTCCATATCCACAAGAGAGAATAGTTCCCGTTTTACAGGTGGAAAGCTCAAGGCCCATTTCAATTCAAGAAGAATTTATTATGTACCCATTGTTACTTGATAAATTGAATGAATGATTATTTTATGTAAGCCATTCAACCAGGCCCTGGACATATAAACAATGCACAATGTGATTCAGTAGACATTCAGACAAGCAGAGGAGACAGATATTTACACTAATAACTATAATACAACATGGTGAGTGGGGTAAGAAAGGGGTGTACCCAATACTGTGTGAGGAGAGGAGGGGGCAGTTAATTATCCCTTGAGGAGGTTAAAAACGAAAGCTAAATTTGAGCTGGACAAGACCTCCAGAAAAACGCATTTTGGCAAACTGGGGAGAGCTTTTGCTTTTCTGCCTGATGAATCTGAGCTCACGTTTCTACTTTACCACTTACTCGTTCTGTGACTTTAGGCAAGTCACACTAACATTCCAGATCTGTTTCTTTATCTATAAAATGGGGAGAAAAAAGAGGTCATGCCATAGATATGTATATAGAGTGAGAACAAAATGAAATAATCATTATAAAGTGCTTAGCTTCTTTTCTGGCATCTAATATGCATTCAATAAATATTAGCTTTTGTTGTCATTCTTATCATTATTATTATGATGTGATGATGATGTGAGTTGCTTTGGAGGCAGACTTGTGATGTGGTATTATCGTTGGCGTCAGAAAGCACTAGCTATAAATTTAGCTCTGAGTTTTACTCCCGTTTGTCCTTAAGCACAGTCTCACTATTCTGAAGTAATTTATACCAGTTGACCAAGATGGAGAAGTTAGTCACTGTAATAAATAAGATATATATATTTGGTCTTCGTTCCTGATTCCTGGCACACAGCTCCTAAAATTCTTGGAATCTCTAGAGTGATAACAGTATCTTTTGTATGCTAATGAGACATTACTGGCTTGGAGCCTCAAGATAGCTTCAGTATGGGGACTGGCTCCCAGAAAGACTAAAACATAATTTGTAGGTTGGGACTTTCAGTCCCATTCCTAACCTCTGCAGAGGAGAGAGGGCTGGAGATAGAGCTAATTACTGATAGCCAAAGATTTAATCAATCATGCCTATGTAATTGAACCTCCATAAAAACCTCTAAAAGATGGGGCTTGAAGAGCTTTTGGATTGGTGAGCACATCAAGGTGCTGGGAGAGTGGTGCACCTGGGAAGGGCACAGAACGTCCTGGAACCCACCCCTCATACTTTGCCCTATGCAACGCTTCCATTTGGGTGTTTGGGTTTTTTTTTTTTTTTTTTTTTTAAGATTTTATTTATTTATTTGTCAGAAAGAGAGAGAGAGAGAGAGCACAGGCAGAGTGGCAGGCAGAGTCAGAGGCAGAGGCAGGCTCCCTGCGGGGCAAGGAGCCCGATGCGGGACTCGATCCCAGGATGCTGGGATCATGACCTGAGCCCAAGGCAGCTGCTTAACCAACTGAGCCACCCAGGCGTCCCCATTTGGGTGTTTCTGAGAACCTTGTATCCTTTGTAATAAACCAGTAATAGTAAGCAAATGCTTTCCTGAGAATGTGAATCATTTTAGCAAATGACTGAACCTGAGGAGGGGGTTGGTTGTGGGAACCTCCTGAGTTTATAGTTGGCTGTTCAAAAGTATTGATGACAACCTGGGACTGGTATTTGAATTGGAGACAGTCTTGTAGGACTGAGTCCTTATGTTACGAGATCTGATGCTGTAGGGTCAGAAGTGAATTGAATTGTAAGATATACCCAGCTGGTGTTGGAGAGTTGGAGAAGTGGTGTTAGAAAAGACATGAAGTATTTGGTGTAAAATGTGTTGTGAGTAAACATCAGTTGAGAGCTGCTTATCTTCATCTACTAGGTTTCATTCCCAAAGCAACTCTTCTGTACAAGGTGGCATCTTTAGAACTGTGGTCCTTTGAAACATCTCATTAAGAGGTCAGGGACACTGCCTGTTAGGTTTTGGAAGCCACATTTTCTTGGAGAAACAACACACAATGATCAAGGCACATTGCATTTTTCTGGTATAAGAGATGTGTATCACACTTGAATTCTGACGAAGCTGGAAAAAATGGACCGACTTTGGAGTGAAAACCAGGAAATGAGGAAGGCTGTGTGGAGAGGAATTGCTTCTAGGCTGGGAAAGCTTATAGCTCATGGGGACCCAATGCAATGGACGTTCTGCAGGGACGTGACGTGCAGTGCATTGTGGGAGCACAGATGTGAGTGTTTAGTCCTTCCCAGGGAGCTAGGAGAGTGAGTCTGGCAGAAGGCTGAACCAGAGTCACCAGGTGGAACAGATGAGAAATGATAGCCTGGGCAGAGAGAAGAGAATTATAAATACCTGGAGGAGTCGGTGTTTGCAGTGTATTTGGGGAATAAAGAGATATGAGTCGTCTGTTGTATCCGGAGGGAGTGTCAGACTAGACTAGAAAGCTTGGTTGAAAAATGAAAAACAATGAAAAACTGCTCGCAGCTGAGTGCCCTTAATGCGCTTCCCACCCTCCACATCATTCTCACCCCCACAAACGCAAACAGTCAATAATGAATGTCATCTATGTGCTATGCTGAATGCTTTATACACTAAATATCTCTTAATCCTCACAAAACCATAAAGAATTAGTGTTTCAACTAGGGTTAAATTTGGCTGAGAATAATATTTGCATTTCTCCCATCCCTCAGCAACAATGACATAAACAAGATACACATGTGTTTTTCTCATGTGCAAATCTGGAGTTCAGGGGTATGACGGTGGCTCTGGTATAAGACTGTGTCAGGTACCTGGGCTTATTTTTCATTGAGCCTTCATTTTCATGCCCCAAGCCATGTCATCGCCCAAATTCAGCGACTCTAGCTCTAGGTATCTTGTTTGCATTCTAGTCAGTAGCGAGGAAGAAGGGATACAAGAAAGAGGGTCATGGGAGTATATTAGAAGTTTTCTAAGAAAACTTTCTGGGAACTAATCCACAATATTTCTGCTTATATCCTGTTGTCCAGAAGTTAGTCACATGGCTGTATCTAGTTGCAGAGAATGTAGTAGTTATTCTGTAACTAAATGCTAGTTAATAATGTGGAAAAGAGATGAAAGCATACCCATACCTACTAAAGGCAGATATTCGATTCATATTTTCCAGATAAGGAAATTAAGGTTTATAGAAGCAAGGTAACTTGCTTCAAGCAACATAGTTGTTAAATGCCAAAGATTCCATCTGATTCCAGTTCTGGTGGTCCTAATAACAAGACTTGCTTTCTAACATGGCTTAATATATCTTAGTATGGGCTCCTCCCAAAAGCAGAGCTCAAGACAATGACTTGGGTGAGACTATCTGGAAGAGAATCATAAGAGTGACCAACAATTCTGATTTGGCCACAACAGAGGGGGCTCTTGGGATGCAGGACTTCTGGTTACAAAACTGGGATACTCCCTGGAGAACCATCCTGAGAATGGGATGGTCAGGGAGCAAGCAAAGGGAGGCAGGCAAGAAAGAAAAGCTAGTTCCAGGGTACATCATGAGTCAGAGGGGCTCCATTTCATCAGGGCCTTTGAGAAATTTGCAGAATTCCCCTTACAGATGGGTGCCTGCAGGATGTACCCAATAGCACCTTTCCTCATCAGCTGAGGGTTGGTCCAGAGGGTAGTATTAGGTGAGTGGGACTGCTCTGCCATGGTGACAGCTCCAATTACAGATGAGCTGAGAGGATAAGGTGGGCCCCAGAGCCTACTATATCATGCATGTTGCCTTACTTGAGAACTATGAAAGCTCAGGTATTAGCCACAGGATAGTGACTTTCCAGCTGAACTCCTTTGAATCCCTCAGCTCCCTGGCAGCTGTTTCTGTACCAGGCCTCCTGGTGAGTGTGTGTGTGTGTGTGTGTGTGTGTGTGTTTCAGTTGAAGGGATGCTTTAGTGCTTTGCTTCTCTTCTTTAACTTAAACCAGAGCTGTTCTAATTTTATGTCTTTCCATTTGTATTTTGTATCATTGTAACTTTCACTTGAAGGAGAGGTTCCACAGTGTAAAAGTTTGTACTGCACTGCACTGGGTAATGGAGAGCCACTGAAGTATTTATGGAGGAGAATGAGTTGTCACACAAATGCTCTGGAAATCTCATTATGACTGCAGCCTGGAGAATGGGTAGGACGTGCAAGTGTACAGGCAGCAATTGCACAGTCAATGGATGTTGCAGGATGGGCCAGGGAAGAAGAACGGACCAGAGGACGAGCTGGATTTGGATGGTAATGGAGAGGAGCCTGAGAAGGCACCATCCACAATGGATTTCTGATTTGGTTAGCTTAGGATCAGAATGGTGCCATTCAATGACAAAAGATACACAGATACAGTGGAAGGGAAACAATAATTCATCCACATAGTGAGCAAATGACCAGCACCTGAGACTCCTTTTCCTATAATATGGTGAGTCTGTAGTTGGGGAGTGCAATGATAATTCTGAGATGATCCCAGGCTATTGCCTTCTCTTGGGAACCCAGAAGAAGGATCATACATTCAGAGTGTCCTTTGTTCCCAGGGACCATGGAGAAAAATGATCAAGTCTTCCTTCTCTGAATAAACTAATCAAGGTGTGCTGCAGTTGATGCCTGTGGTCCTCACCTCTCCACCCATTGAATGAGCTCTTAGATATGAAAGGAATGAAGACTGGGTTTCTCAAAATTTGAACCTCAGTCATGTGTATGGTGGTCATTTTGACTTTTTAAAGATATAATAAGAGATGGCTGAGAAATCTTGAGATTACTGAATAGAGAAGTGTCTTTCTTTTAAGGCCATTCCCTGTCACAGAATTCACCCTTATCCTCTTTTTTTTCTTTTTAAACAATGGACATTTTAGGGGTAAATTTCAAGAGGTACAGAGATATAGAAAAGTACTTTAAAATAATCTCTGTGTTAAAAGAGAATAATAAATAATATTTTAACGATAATTCATTCTAACTTATACCAACCAGCTATACCAGCAATGTCTGTCAACCAAGCATCTTTGGAGCTCCAGATATATTTCCCTCCATTAGACAAAGGCCACCAGGAAATTAGCTGCAGAGCTGCTGTTCATAAAGAGAGTGCTGAAACTATCAGGTTATTTAGTGCCCCACTGGGGGTGGTGAAGTCTTCCTCACCCAAGCTATCCCTATGTTCCTTCCCAATTGAGAAGAATCACCTGTTAGTTCCACCACAAATAGGGTCAGACCTTGTACAAATTAAGTGAAAGACAACATGGTGTTAAATATGGTGGTCGTTCCCCACCAGTCTGCGGTCCTAACTGACCCAGCTGTGTCAGAACCCCATGAACTTCTGTCTCATGAAGCACACTCTATCTAGACCAAATTACTTAATGCTTGTCAGCCACAAAATCCTTTATTTAAATGAGATCTCTTATGAAAATTCAACGTATAAAAGTAGTAAGAGCAACTATGAAGATATGAATATGTAGACCATAGTCCATATCATATGGATTATTCTTAACATTTGGGAGCTCCTAGGGATCTGCAGAACCTAGTGTGCAAATACATGATATAGACAATTCCCGCTCTTAAGTGCTCACAGTAAACATGCCTGAGTAAGATTTCCTGGGTAGGAATCCTTGCCCAAATTCTCTCTCTGTGTGACTTTGGAAGACATTACTTAACTTCTCTATACCTCAGTTTCCCCACCTTTTGAGTAAATAACATTGTGTTCATTACCAAGTAGGGTGACTGTGTGGATTACATGACATAAGACGTGAAAGTACTAAGAAGCAAGCCTGTCACATAGCAGTCACCCAGTAAATATCATATGCCATTAATTTGATTAGTTATTACTTTAATATAAGTTCTTAATTATTACTTAGTATGAGGAATCAATCCATGCCCATGTGCCTATATGCTTTCTGAAATGTTACTACTAATAATTGTAATTACAACAGCCACAACCATACCAAGAATAATATCAACGTCAGCGATAAAAATCATGAAACCGCCCAATAATCACGGGATCGCTTTGCAATGATTACGCTTTAGCCACTGTTGAAGAATGTTCTCTGACCTCTACAAGGTACCCCTACTTCTTAGATCCACTTCACAGATCAGGAAATCAAGACTCTAAAAGCTTATGCCACTTGCCCATAACCAGAGAACTAATACATGTCAGAGCCAACGTGCACAGCTAGAACTGTCTAACTCAAAAGCCCAAGATATTTGCCTTCCACCAATGGCTCCATGCCCTTCCATTCTTTCCCCCCCAAGGAACTTTTCAGGAAATGATTCTGGGGATAGTTTTCAAGTCCTGATGCCTATACATGTGGATGATGCTCAGAGATCAGTGGCACCTTTCTCATCCATGTCCTGTAAACTTGGACACGTGGGAATGGCAATAGTCATGTACCCTAGGGCTCCAGGTCATTCTTTTTCACTGTTAAAAATGGAGTGACCTCAGGGTGGTTCCATGTGGAATCCTAACTCATGAACATGCTCCTCCAATTTCTCCATCCTGAATACTACTTTGTTTTAAACTGGTCTCATGGCCCAGAGCTTCCTTTCCTCAGATACTGAAAGATGAGACAGTGTAATGTGAACTTTGTTGGCAGGCTGGGCTTCGAATAATACCTTGGCCATGTCCTATCTATGTGAGATTTGCAAGTTCTTTTTTCTCCGAGACTCAATTTTTTCCTTTATAAAGGTAATTACATCTATCCAGAGTGGCTATGAGATAAAATACAGTAGAAAGCTCCGATCTCCGTGCCTGGAGTCCTCAGTACATAGGAACTATTAGTATAATTATTAAGTTTAACATCGCCCTAAGTTTCAGAAATCTGTTTCCAGCTACATAGTTCTCCCCAATGCGAGTTCCTTTCCCAGGAATCTGTGTGCTCTGCATGGTTGAGAAGGCACCAGGCTATTCTCTGCTTTCTTGATAAAAGCATTTTCACCATCAAATGGCTCTGCTGAATCAACCCAACATTTCCCCCGCCCCTTCCCCCTCCCTGCTAACTATGTTTTGGCACTTCTTCAAGGGCCTTTCTGTAATGAGCAGGTTCCCAGAGAAAGCTGTTTCCTGAAAGGCTTATAGCATTTGAAAGAAAACAAGTTTAGGGTCTCAGAATTCTTGCTTTTGAAGAAGGAAAGAAAGCAGCTTAATCTGCAGGCCTGGCAGCGATAGCAGGAGCCGCAGGCTTTCCTGATCCCAAACCTAAAGCACCATCATCTCATCTTGCATGCTTTCCCAGCCCCTTTTGCAACTTCATTCTGGCTTGCCCATGTGCCTGGGAGGGTTTGGTGGGAAACCCAACCTCTCCCCTAATTCTTTGTTCATCAAATTAGGGCTGAGTACTGTTGCCATCCTGATCAGATCAGCATAAATAAGCCCTTTCCTTATAGTAGCACGAAATACAGCAGCGTGGGTGTGCACACTGTTTCGCAGACAGGCTTAGAGACTTGTGGTAGAGTGGTGCAGAGAAAGTACGTGCAAACGAGCCAGACGGCCTTCAGTGCCAAGCTGGCCACCAACTGTGGCACCTTGAACAAATCACCGATTCTCTACGAAGCTCCATCATCTTTCTTAGTTTAATTGGAATTACTGTGTCTACTTCACTTGTGTTCTGTAGACTACTCCATAGGCAAGGCACATTTTATATCTGGAATAGTCTATGTGTTTAATAAATGCTAGTCCATTTACAAAGTAAGTATTCGTTCCTTTGATAGCTTCTCAGCTCTTCTTTGCATGTCCCACAGTAATAGACATTGGAATTAAGGAAGGCCTACATGGTATCACTGCTTTGATGGTGGTTCCAGCTGGTGAACCTAGGCTTTATACATCCCATGAGGAGAGTTTGGGATAAATGGCTACTATGATATAGTTCATCATAAAACCGTTGCATATTAAAATTGTATCGGGCCTTGGAGACCAAATAATCTTTTTATAAATGAGAACAAATGGTGTAGCCAAGAAGTGATCTATTTAAAATCACATGGAAAGCCACTGGGAAGGCTGGACTTCTCTTATAGTTCCATGCTTTTGCCCTTTTCTCTGTTCTTGAGAAGCTTATAGATTTACTGACACATAAAATGATTTGCAAAGACAGTATGTCAGTATGTATTAAATATGTTGGAAAGCAAGCAAGCAAGCCCACCCACCTGGAAAGAGCTCTGCAGTTAGGGGGATATTTAAAGAAGACTTCTATAGGAGGGAGATCTAATCGAGGTCTTCAAGACTGATGACACGAAATAAATGAAAAACATTGCCATTTTAAAACTCTGAGAGGCTAAAATTAGTTTTGTGTTTTGTTTTGTTTTACAGACTCTTAATATCGAGGGTCTTTTCTCCTGGAAGCAGCACTGCTTAATGTAGGTATTAGGCTTAGTGGGTGAAAAATTACAAATAAATGGGAAATTATATGCATAGATTTATGTTTCCATGGTGCTCTGGATTATAAAAACATTACCCCACAGAAAGATTATACTAGATCTCTGATTTTTTTTTTTCCTGAGGGGCATTGAAGATTAAATTTACTCCAGCCGCAACATGAATATCTTATTAAAGAGCCATTTTTAAAAAGCATCTTTTCTATCTCTAAAATCTGTGAATTGGAAAATAAATGCTTCTTTTTTTTTTTTTTTCTTTTTCTGATGGGACCTCTCCCATAGACTTTTATTTATAAGTCTTTTTGTGCTTCAAGAAAGCATCATTTGTCAAAAAAGAATATTAGTTGCTCAGGCTAAATCTACTGGAAAGATGTGAAAGTCAACAATCGACATGATTCATAGGTATTTGAGCCATAAGGAGAATCCATAAACATTGAAAGAATTAACTTAGATACAGAACCATGTAGCTTCTTGAGTAAAGTTTCCTGCTGATCCTAGGATTCTCTTAGGGCAGGGGATTCCTTCAAGTATAACTATATGCCATAGGATTCGTATGATGGCAGTTTTCTTAGAGACTAGAGTCCAAATTACTTTGGATACGAGGAGAGCTCTTGGAATCTTCTCCCTGATTGTCAAACAGAGCAAATTTGCTCTCTTTTGGAAAGTCTGTATCCAGGTGGACTGAGCCAAGGTATCCTGGGCATCTCTAATGCCTTATGGGCTTTGTCCATAAGGACAACCTGCCAGCTTCAGCTGATTCTAGAAGCTGTTTTCCACTGATGAGTGAAAATGGAGTGTTGGAATTGACCTCAGCTGGAGCTTTCACAGCTTTCCATTCAAATGCTGAAATATCTTTTGACAGGTTGCAGAGTTAGATGGGCAGTGTGTAACTAGGTGGGTATAGGTTTTCTAAAACCCAGAGGTAAAGAAAGAGGGCTTTCATAATTCAGAAAATTTCCTTCTGTTTCTTGCCAAAAGAGAAAATACAAGGAGGCGAGAGAACTAGGTGTAGTGGACTTGGGGAGTGGATTGTTGGTTGTATCTTTTACTGAGTTCTTGACGTTTACTTGACCCTTTGTGTCATCTGTAAAATAAGAGACACTGATACATAACTTAAAGGACTGTGGTGACGCTCAACTAAGAGATGACATGCAAAGCACCTGCCAAATAAGAGACTTAGTGTGGTAATGATTTAAAAAAAGAAACAGGGGCACCTGGGTGGCTCAGTGGGTTCAGCCTCTGCCTTCGGCTCAAGTCACGATCTCAGGGTTCTGGGATCAAGCCCCGCATCGGGCTGCCTGCTCAGCAGGGAGCCTGCTTCCCCCCTCTCTCTCTGCTTGTCTCTCTGCCTACTTGTGATCTCTCTCTCTCTGTCAAATAGATAAATAAAATCTTAAAAAAAAATTAAAAAAGAAACAAAACAACTCACCAGATTGAAAAAAAAAATTTAGGGGTGTGGAAAGGGGGAGCATTTAAATGGAAAGGCCATCTAAGAGGTCCACTGGAATGAAACTTTTCAATGCCTGTTCTATTTCGTCAGCATATGTAGAAGTTACAAACTGAGCACACTCATCCCCCACATATCTGCAGGTGACTACAGCCTAAAGCAGAATAGCATTCTACTCACTCACACCCAGAAAGAACTATGATTACCCCATGGGTGTGAGTGCCCATTACGGCTGAAACACTTCTCTCTTCTTCCCCCTCCCTCCCTTTCTTCTGTTCCTAACATCTTGGATGAGTAGACTAGGTGCAGTACAATCAGAAAGTGACAGTATTTTGGGCACCTGGGTGGCTCCGTTGGTTAGATGTCTGCCTTTGGCTTAGGTCATGATCCTGGGATTGAGCCCTGAGTCAGACTCCCTGCTCAGGGGAGAGCCTGCTTCTCCCTCTCCTGCTGCTCCCCTTGCTTGTGCTTTCTTTCTCTCTCTCTCTCTCTTTTTCTCTATCAAATAGATAAATAAAATCTTAAAAAAAAAAAAAAGAAAAAAGAAAAAAAGTGAGTGTATTTTTCCTCTTCTATCCCTGTCTCCTTGGATGAAAATCCCTGGTAACCCAACAGCTGATCTGCTCACCCTTAGAGAAAATGTGACTTCTATCCATTTTAAACCACAATATAACTTTGAGTAATCAAAATGTCCTATCCCCTTTAGTGGTCAAAATACTATACTTTACTAAAATTTAAGCTTTTCCCCTTCTCAGATCAGGAAGCCCATAGTAGGTAAGGGGTGTAAATGTGGGTGTTCTTTGATGAGTTTTTTTTTTTTAATTCTATTTCCCAACTTTATACTTTTACTTATCCTTTCAAATATAGAAAATTCTGTTTCTGATTGCTTCAGGAGCAAAACTGAGTCAGAGTGTAGAGGTGAGCTGGGCAGAGAAAGGTTCTGAGATTAGTACTGTCGTGAGTTGACATCAGAGAGTGCTCTGGCCCTAGCAGCTGTTTGAAGATAATTCTCTTATGAAGTGTTCTGTGAATTCATGATGACCTCCCTTGGCCCCCTTCTCTGTTCTGGGGCTGTTTATCCAGCATCAATGACAGGGAAGGATGCATGTCCTCTAGCTGGCCATTTAGGAGGTCACCACTTTCTGTACCACCTCTGCTGGGTTTTCACCACTGAGCCTGGTACCTCTCTTAAAGCCTGTTTAAATAGTTCTTGACTGTCTGGGTTGCTCCCTTTCTTGGACCCATCATAGCATTTTGGAAGAAAATGGAATTCTATGGGAAAACAGAGAAAATGAATCTAACACTGGTCCACATATCAGATAAGGCTACTATTCTCTAGAATGCCTTGTCTATACTGAGATCTGAAAAAAATCAATAGAATTTGTTAAGGCCAAAGATTTGGGATGAGGGGAAGCATTGAGTGGAATGGGGAACACATGCATGTGCGGGAAGGAAGTACAAAGATGGCGCATTCCAGACACTAAAGGAAATTCAGTTTAACTGAAAAAAATTTTTCTGGAGTGTGAGACGAGATTAGAAGAAAAATTGTGGCTCAGTCACAAAAGCCTAAGAGGAGTACAATGGAAATATCTATGCTTTTGAGGAAGGGAATCTGTTTACACAGTGTAGATGAATTAATTACATGTGGTTGTGTTTCATTTCAGAGGATCTATCACATTCATCTTGATTAGAATGGAGAGCTCCTTGAGTCTCCACAACCCTATTTCTCACTTACCATCTTCTTCTCCCATTAATTTGGCACGCACACATTGAGTCCCAGCTTGGATCCAAGTCATATACAAGGACCTACGGATTCATAAATGGGACATGTTCTGTCCATCAGGGCTAAGGGAGGGACACAGTAGGAAGTTGATTATATCAGCTTTGAATTATATAATAGAGCATCTCCTCTTCTAAATTTATTTTTTATTATTATGTTATATTAGTCACCATATAGTACATCATTAGTTTTTGATGCAGTGTTCCATGATTCATTGTTTGCGTATAACACCCAGGCTCCCAACAATATGTACCCTCCTCAATATCCATCACTGGGCTCAACCATCCCCCCACCCCCTCCCCTCTAAAACCCTTAGTTGTTTCTCAGAATCCACAGTCTCTCATGGTTCGTCTCCCCCTCTTAATTCCACCCCCTTCATTAAATTCAATAATAGATGTTTTCCATGGTGGGGTGGAGGCAAGTGGAAGAACAGGGGAGATTAAAAATAAAGCCAATTTGGAGGTAGGTGACGGTGGTGAACAAACACTTCCAAGTGTGGGCGATATGCCTGAGCCAAGGATGGAGAAGTGTAGGTGTTTCCTTGCTGAGTGACGTGCGGGAAGGAGCACCGAAAGCAGAGGCCACACTTGCGAAGTGACGGGACACATGAAGGCTCGATGCCTTCAGGGAGGTGTAAGTTGCCCAGATTGGCTGGAAGGTAGCATCTATGCATGTAGGAGTTGCAAGAGATGTGGCTAGAACGATAAATAGGGTCCAAATCAAGAAAGCCTCGTGTGTCTTATTAATAAATGTAAGCTCATAAGCTCTTGTTTTAGTGTAGTTCTGAAGAGTTGATGCGGTCTCTGAGTTTCGGATGCATCCCCTATACCCGGGCTGTAGCAACAAGGCTTGGTTATTGCTACTCATGTGAGAAGTGCAGATGGTAGAAGGTAGATCATGGCTCTAGGAGTTACAGAGGAATAACAAACTTAAAACTGCCTGGCAGCAATTAGCTGAGGTTGTCATTTAGAGGAAAGGTAACACGGTAAAACGAACACAGATGGAAGCAGATCATTCACCAACACAAAAGGTAGTTCATGAAATTTGGAGTTGTGCGTCCTAGGAAAGTGTGGGGCTTGGAAAGACAGGCTGAAACCCAAGTTTGCCTAAAATGTTGCCGAGTTGTTCGTGTTCTTCTGCATGAGAATTAGGGAGATCAAGTTAGCCTGTGAAAGGCTGGTATTCTGAGATGCAAATATAATGGGTTTATTATCTAAAGATTAGTGTTCTCCAAACATTCCAACTTGGCACACTATTGCTGCAGTTGTAGCTTTGCCATGAGGAGCTGGTTTTTTTTTTTTTTTCTTCTTCCTGTAGTTGTTCCTACCCACTCCCTTTCCCTCGGGCTAGCAACTCCTTGGATGCCAAAGCATTACCTGTTGCCCTCAAGGGCAGGGGACTTTGATTTTGATTCTGACTTTTAGTAGTATGCACTTTAGTGTACAGATGTGTATGAATGAATGTGTGTGTGTGTGTGTGTGTGTACATATAGATAGTTAGTTTTACATGATACCCATGGAGTGAAAAACAATTACATTTGTCTCATTTCAAATATGTATAAGAAGTATAGTCCAGAAAAAAAAAAATCACCCAACTGTCACGATGTTAGCTTATTTTGTTAACTTTCTATTTTATTATCCATCCTTTAAAAAAAAAAAAGATTTTATTTATTTGAGAGAGAGAGAGATCACAAGTAGAGGGGAGCAGCAGACAGAGAGTGAAAAGCAGACCCCAATGAGTAGGGAGCCCAATGCTGAGCTCAATCCAAGGACCCTGGGATCATGACCTGAGCAGAAGGCAGACACTTACCCACTGAGCCACCCAGACCCCCTTTATTATTCCATCCTTTTAACTATAATTCATATGCATACCTAACATAGATTACATCAGAATTTAAAATTTTCACAAAGTCAGATTTATTTTGGCATGAAATTGAACTATTATTATCTTAATAGAGAGGTGAGAAACAGAGTTCCTATAATCTTGTGATCTTCTGACCCTTGTTTTAATTTCCAAATTTCATTTTAAATAGATGTTGTCTTGTGTTCCCTTCATTGTGCCCTTTCTTTCAAGATGCTTAAAGTAAGCCTCCATATTATGTGGTGATATAATGAAATGGCCTAGCGTCACCTCTGGTAATGCCAACAACGAGCTTTTTTGTGACAACTGTCCCTGAAAGTATTTTCTTCTTCCATGGAGTTGGCCAAGCCTACTCCACCATGATATGAAGCATTGGGTCCAATCATATGGCCAATTTTGGAGGCTCAGTCCTGTCCTTAAGATGCCCCAGGGCCACCATGATCTTATTAATGATCCACAATGATCCACACTGCCCGAGTCTGACAGAATTCACTCACCTCTTTCTCACCTCACTCAGGAACCTTTCACTTCTATCCACCTCACAGCTTTCCAACCCAAGTCTCAATTCACTGGATTCTTTTCCTTGCACCAAGCCCTAAGGCCTAAACTCTATATACTTGATCAAGTGTTGATCTCTTATTTCCTTCTTCACTGGCACTCTACATTGTTCCAAGAAATAAGTCAGGACCATATATAAGGAACTTATTAGCACAGCCTAAGCAATCAATACATAGAAGAAAAAAAACCCTGTTATTTTATTAATATGTGCCACCAGCCTCAGGATGGAGTTTTGTGAAATATAGCCCCCCTGAAAACCCTATCAAGATCAACTATGACTGGAAAACCCTTCAAATGGGTTGCCAATTGCCTATCTACTTTTTTTAACCCCCATCCACCCTCCCCCACCTGCTTGCCACTCTCAATGTGTCACTATAATGCAAAAACCAACTACTCTCTTCCTGGTGAGAGTGTTCACCAAGATCCCTGAGTTTAAATCCGGGTTCAATTACACACTAGCTTTGTGACACTGGATAGGTTGCTTCTCTGTGTTTTTGTTCACTCCTCTGTAAAGTGAAAATAATAACAGAGCATATCTCTTAAGGTTGCTGCAAGGATTAAAGGGTTAAAATATGTAAAGGAATTAGTAAACTGTCTGGCCCAAGGACTCAGCATAAGAGAGATATTACTGCTCGCATAATTCTCACTGCCTTTGGTCCAGAATTCACCTGAAGCTCCTAAGAAAGGAAAAGTCACACAACGGGTTTCATGAAAGGTCTGCAGAGCTGCACATCTATCCACAACGATGACCAACTTTATGCTATTATGCAAATAACAGTTTATTTTTTTGTCATCTTGAAGTAAAATGGGATTTTGACCTTATCTTTAAGAAACAAAATATTCACTAAAGCATTGGATCCTCCCTCCCTCTGACGAAGGCACAATCAGTGCTCAAAGGTGAATTTAAACATCCACTTTTAGATAAACTTGAAAAGTAACTCATTTATCTTTAAAGTAGAATATATACTGCCAAAATAATTGGAGAGCAGTTGGAGCTAGGGTCCCTAACGCCATATGAAATGCATGTGAGATGTGGTAGATTTTCAGAAAATGCAGCCAACTCTCAAATAGGATTTGTCATGGTAACAATAGACTGCATTACTTTTATATAAATGTTAAAGATTAGAATATATCACATTACAATCCCAATACAATAATTATATATTTTATATTCATGTGATTACCTTCATTAAATAGTGAAGAAAAGTCTTCTATCCTGTGTTGCACCTGGGGCTCTCATTTGTGCTTAGGTCATTTCTCTATACACATGTTATGAGCAGCCTTGATCGATACTAGAACAGCTTTCTAAGGACATGAGATCTGCACTTCGATTTCACAGGCAGCTTTCACAATAGGATGAATAATGGACTTCCCTGCTGTTTCCTCTCTAGCTCTTTCTCTGCTTCTCTCACACACAGACACACACTCTCTTTCTGTTCCTTTTCATTCAGTACCAGTTCTGCCTTGAAACCTACACCTGAACAGGGGTGAAAGGATCTGGATAAACATAAGATCCTCCTGCATCACATTGCTGCCAATTTTAATTTTAGTAAAGTAACAGGGTCCTTATAAACTTTCATAAGTCAATTGCAGCCATCAAGCAAACAACCTCTAAATATTTTAAGATACATTATATCAAAGATATAAAACCTGTTTTGTCAGTAGGTACACAAAGGGATCTAATTGTCAGTTCTGTGATGAAATGCATGTGAGACAGGTTTATCATACATACTCCAAGGCTAGCAGAACTGGAGACTTCCCTCCACAGTGAAAACTGCATTATATTTGTCTTTAAAGCTTAATTATCCAAATATTTCTGACTTACCTGCAGTGACAATTCTTTACTTTTGATAATGTTGATAGCATACCATAGGAGAATGGCATGTAAAGCCTATAATAAAAATGTAATGCATTAAGATCTTTTTCTTCCATGATAAGGTATAAAGAGAGAAATCATAGGTTTCTGTTATGGACTGAATCGTGTTCTTCTCTCTCTCCCAAATTCCTATGCTGAAGACCTACCCTCAACATGATTGTATTCCTAGGGAGGCAGTTAAGGTTAAATGAAGTCAGAAGGTAGGGCCTTAATTTTGTAACTGGTGTCCTTAAAAAAAGCAAAGAGACAGCAGGGATCTCTCCCTTTCTCTCTCTGTGCATGCAAAGAGAAGAATCCATGTGAGGACACAGTGAGAAGGTAGCCATCTGCAAGCCATGAAGTGAGACCCCAGTAGAAACAAACCTAATGACACCTTAATCCGGATTCCTGGCCTCCAGAATTGGGAGGAAATAAATTTCTGTTGTGTACGCCACCCATTTGTGGTATTATAAAGGTAGCCTGGGCAGACTAATGCAATCTCATTCATGAATCATTTTAATGATTAATTATACTATTGGGAATTAGACCCTGTGCCAAGTGCTGGGACAGAGAGGTAAGTGAGACATGGTCCCTTACATTGGATGGGACCCTAAATTCATCTTATATTTGGTGAGGGAACAGACTCCTAGAGGGGACTATTAATCTCAAGGTCCCAGAGTTAGTCATAGTAAAGTTGGGTACAAATGCAATTCTCCTGATTAACTTTAGTTAGCCTGACATTGAGGCCTGTGCCTTTCGTGGAAATGAATGGTAACTTCCAGTATGACAGGGAGGTATTAAAAATGACATTTTGGAACGTTCAAAAATCCACCCAAGAAATGCTCATTTGAATCATAGACTGTTTCTTTCAGTTTCCTATTTCCAATTCTTGGCCTCAGGATGTGCACTAAGAGCTTGATAATGTCTTTGGGTCCTTGAACCAATTCAAGGCACTTGTTCCTTTCCACCAGCTATGGCCAAACAACAAGGTGTGCTGTCTTGTAGGGGCAGAATTGGAACCTTTAATTTCCTTTCAGCCATGACCCACACTAAATTTTCGCAGAATTTTCTGGAGGCAGAAGGCTGACACAGGAAGAAAACCATAGAATTCAACTGGAAACCATCCAAAGTTCCTCATTTTTAGCTCTACCTCAGACAAGCCTCAGTCAAAGAGAAGCAGACTGCAAAGCTGTGGTGTAATATTTCTTTGTCTGCCAAAAGAGAGATAATGATGAAGAAGAAGACTTTTAATTGAAAAAAGACAGCTTGGATGATTTTTTTTTTTTTTTAACTTAGGGAAATGGGATTCTTATCCTAGGATCTGTGAGTGTATAATTTATATAAGTATGTTAAATCCAAGCAAATAGAGATGGGAAAGTATCAAAGAAAAGAAGCTTTAATTCTTGGTGTTTTCTTTAGGTAATGGAAAAAAAAATCTGTCTGCAACACCATAATTTATGTTTTAGGTAAATGCTGGGGGAATGGGGTAGGGCCAGGAGGGAAACCCAGGTATTATACTACAGACCTGAGCTAAAACGTTTATGGGACTGTTACAGATTTGAGAAGTGATGATAATGTCAGACCTTCTGATTGTTTTTTGTTTTGTTAAGAGTGGAGACTTGCCTTAGATGACTCTCTTGCTGAGGGAACAGGGCTCATGGCTCTGTGAAGTGTCCACTGAGCCGTCATTTGCTAGTGTTGCCGATACTCATTTTCTCCTTGATATGTCCTAGCCTCCTCTGCACTTGGCTGGACCATGTGACTCACTCTGACCAATGAAATATGAATGGAAACAATGTGATCGCTTTCAGGGGAGGTGGTTAAGTCTCACATGTGCTTCCCCTTAGCCCATCATCCCCGCAGTTGGAAGGGGAGGCTCTGTGTTGGCAGAAACATAGACTGGGAATGGTCTGGATTCCTGAATTACTGCTTGGGGCGGGGGAGCTACCTAGGAGGGCCACCAGGCCTACATCAGACCCTGAGTAAGTGAGAAATAAACTTTTCTAAAAACAAATTTAATAAAAAGGTCACTAAGAAAACACAAAGTCACTAAGATTTGTGGGTTGCTACAGCAGCTAATGATGACTATCGATCAACTAAATACATCGTCTCCGTTTTCTTGCATCTACAGTTCTGATCTTTTTCAGATGTCCCTCCTCCTGCACAAGGCTAGGGAGGGGGACCCTATCTCTTGGTCTAGAAGAAAATCCTTGCTGTTTTTTTTTTTTCCATTCCCTTGATTGGTTGGGGTGGACATGGGACAAGACTGTGAAGCTTTTGGGGGGCCTCTGAAAAGCTTTTTTTTTTTTTCCTAAGAAGGAGCAACAGATTGAGATTTTTTCCTTTTTGATTAGATATGAAGAGCTGGGGGGAGGGATAACACAAAAAAGCAACCTAAAGTGATTTGCTTACTAAAGTCAGGTCATTTTCATCATTTAGCTGAAATGTCCAAATCACTAACTAGATTTGATGGGGGGGGGGTCCCAGAACTGAGGAAGGGAGGAGAGGTCCCCGCAGCACTGTGGTGGACAGGGTCAGGGACACAAAAAAATACAGCTCTAGGGAGGGTAAATGGCCTATGACCTTTCACAGCAGTGATATCTACCCCTGACTTTAAGCGGCTCTATGGGTGATCATGTTCTTCTGTTACTGCAGATTCTTGTGCACTCAACACGCTTGTAGGGGTGGAGATCGGGCTATGGATGAGAAGACCAGAGCAAGCAATAACAGCAGGAGAAGTAGTGATGAGGTGGCCAGAGCCAGGGGGCAGAAGCTGGGAACAGGAACATAAAGCGAGAGCTGAAAATAACTATACTCAGAGCAAGTTAGCACTCCACATCTCTGCAGTCCAGATGGGGAACACAGTATTAAATTTAAAAGTTAACAACAATAAAAGAGTATGGAGAACACTGTTGTTGGTGGGGGTGGGGGGGAAAGCAACCCACCCATTTCGTGCCAGACAGACTTAGTTTGAGATCTTGGTTGTGACATTTACAGGTTTTGTTTCATTCAGCAGTTTATTTCACTTTTTGAGTTTCAGAGACACTTCCATCGTACTTTTATTACTAAGCATGCTTTTTAAAGCATTTACATTTGTAAAGTCTTGTCTAGAATTCAGAAGTTGTGCAACTTGACATGCTCTGCATTTAGGTGTTGGCATTACGTTATCTCACGTGTAAACCGAGGAGGACGGCATTGTCATTCCCTATCTGGCTGCCTGGAGCACCAAGGGGACGCACGACTTGTAAGCCCTATTGAAACACACAAATTATTATTGAGGTCTTTGTGCCAATTTAATCTGAAGACTCCTGCTTTGCATGAAGAATGCACTAGTACTTCTTTTCCTTTACAAACAGCCACGCTTCACTGTTATTTTTTTTTAAAAGATTTTATTTATTCATTTGACAGAGATCAGAAGTAGGCAGAGAGAGAGAGAGGAGGAAGCAGGCTTCCCACGGAGCAGAGAGCCCAACGCGGGGCTCGATCCCAGGACCCTGGGATCATGACCTGAGCCTAAGGCAGAGGCTTTAACCCACTGAGCCACCCAGGTGCCCCACTTCCCTGTTATTTAGATAAAATGTGACAAAGTCAACCATAGTTCCCAGCAAAACCTGGATCATTTTCCTTTGACCTTGTATGTGGACTGGCTTTTGGGCCCTCAGGAGCTGAGAAACCTCATTGTTGGAAACTCTGAGAATGCCCTGTCACCCACACGGCTTTGCCCTTTCTGGCTTTTCAGCCTTCCACCCACCAGCCCCATCTGGCTGAGGCTTTGGTCAGTGTGGGAGAAGAGAAAGGAATCTGTTCGGCTGAGTCATGACCCAGGCCTAGCATATGGTACAAAACCAATTAAGGCCCCCTTGTTTGTGCCCCGAATCCATGACACAGTGGCATGGAAGGAGGTGAAACCCCAGCTTCCTTTCTCCTGGTGGCCCCTGTGCCCTCTGAAGGCAAAGGGTGGGAGCTCCTCCTAGTCATAGAAGACGAATAAGGTAAACCGACAAGGGGGTTAATTGCTTCCACTTCACCCCCACTGCCTCCCCCAGAAATGTTCTCTGGCCAAACCAAACTCAAGGGCTCCCAGAAGACCCAGTCTTCCCAAAGCCAAGAGCAACTCCCACTTCCCTGCCGCCACTTACCGTCCCCAAAGGCCTATCCCGAAGATCTGGTCAGGAAGCCTAAAAATAGCTGAATGTGTGTGTGGTGACAAGCCTTGTGCATTTGCTTTATAAAAATATTCTGAGTGGGGAAATGAACCTTTCAGCAGCTTATTTTTCCACTACTCTGGGGAGCAGCTCCCACCTTCTGCTGCTGCAAGCACTTTGAGTACCTTGCTGGTGGGGGTGGCTGGAGGGGAAGGGCAGGACCAGCTCGGGGCCTGAGTTGAGGGTTACTCCCTGAAGGGAGAAGTGTCTTGTCAGGAAACCAGGCGTATGAGGAGGACCAATAGCTTCGAGGATCCAGAGGGACAGGGTCCACACATCGTAACATTTCTGTACATTCTGCACATGGAGGAAATATGATCTCAAGCTCCTGAGTTGCTCCTGGAGTGCAAGGCTCTTCTGGGTTGAGTCTGTCCACCCCCTAACACCTCTCCCCGACACAATGAGGTCCAACAAATATAAGTGTAAGCAGTTGCCCTCATCATGATGCTCCATGCCCACATACCTTCCTATACCCCACTCCTTCTGCCCAGAAGCTCCTTCTCACCTCTGGACCCTCACTACCACCCCCCACCCCGTCCCACCTCTTCCATTATTAAAATCCAGGCCACAGCCTGCCTCCTTGAAATCTCTCCTGACTCCCTTCACAGAATGTCACTGTATTTCGTAAGCAAGAACTCTGCCATCATTGTGTCTATCACATGGTGGGGTATTCCCTCGCAGGGTCTGTGTTTTATTCATCTTGATTTTTCTTGCAGCTTCTCATGGGATCTGGCAATAGCATGTGTTGCCAAACAGGTTAACTGAAGAAGTTAAAGACTGTAGTATTTCTGCCAAAGAGAAGAAAGAGACTGAACTGCCAGTTTTCAGGGAGGCTGAGTAAAAATCCAGGACCTTGTGGGGTTGAGAATTTATGAAATGTTCATGTCCGCTTCTTCCAAGGGGGCATTCGCTTCAGTAAATCACTCTGTTTGTTGTCACAAATAACATGGGAAAGGACTCTGAAAACTTCTGACTTGACAGAGAACCTTAACATCATCTTTTTTCCTGTCCAGCACTCCCTTAAGATGCTATGAACCTATTTTTACAGGTGAGAAAACAGTTTCCACCCAAAGAGGAGCTGGGCCTCAACTCAGATTGGCCGTTTCCAAGAATTTTCTTTTCCCACAAATGGCTAAAACCTACTGAAAACAGAAAAAAAAAATGTGAAAAATCTTCTGATAGTTAATTATTAACATTTCCAAAAAATATAAAACCCATCTAAGATTTTGTTCATCCAAATTCCAGAAAACCACTGAGGGACCATGCATAGGGCAGCAGAGACTAGGATCTGCCCTCACCAGGATCCTGAATTCAGAAGAGTTTGCCCAACCTCCTTGGGGTGGTGGTGGTACTGATGCTGCCATTCCTTGGTGCCATTATCGAGAGGTGGGGCAGTGTGGTCATCAGAGGTCAGGCTCTGCAGCCAAGCTGTCCAGCCTCAAATCCCAGCTCCCCCCAGTGACTCTCCATGAACGCTGGTACATGTTACTCAAATCTCTCTGTGCCTCAGAGTCCCTTCTTTAAATTGATAGTAACAATTAGACCTAACTAGCATATAAAATATGAAATGATCAGTGTGACCTCTTATGTGCTGGGTATCACACTGAAACCATCGGATTCTTTCTTTCATCCGCATAATAGCCCGTTCGAGTATTATCATCTCTGTTCTACCTAGGAAATACCCAGGGCTCAGAGGCAGGTAGTTTTCTCAGTGGGTGTTCTGGATTTTGAGTCCCAATCTTTCTGAATTTAAAACTCTAGGTACCTTGTCTCTGTGTCTCTGAAACTCCTAGAGTCAGAAACTCCTAGAGACAACTTTGAGAGTGTGTTAGAAGGAGTCACGTGGCCTGGATCAATGGGGATCCGAAGCTGGAAAAGCTGGGATGCCCTGAGCTCTTGACACCTCCCCAAGACAGAGTTGATGCTGAATGTTCTGCATGGAGCATGGGTGTAGCATGGATAAACACCCAGAGGCTGGGGAGGTAGAGTGAAAATATTTGAAGCTGGCAAGTCTGGTCAATTAATATGTGCTTGTGAGGCATTTTCAAAGCTGAAAGATCTTTTGTAAGTGCCAAGTGATATTAATTATTAGTATGAGGGCAGGTCCTGCCAGCAAAGTAAGAGGCGCCCGTATTTATGTGTGTGCCTATGAGTTACCTGCTGGTGAGGCTGTGTGTGCCGATCCTCCAGTGGGGAGGGCAAAATTCAGTAAATGGGTGTTAGGGAGAGAGGCAAGAGAACCTAACATCTCCTTCGCATGGTGTAGGCATCTGGTCTTTCAGGAGAGAATCGCTCTCAGTCTTGCTGGAGTCCTGCTCAGAAGGTAAAGATCTCAGTGGGGCCACCCATAGGGAATGAGCGTGCCAATGCATATAGCCTGGGCTGAATCAGGCAAACTGGGAGATGCATGGTTAGTGCTTTGCCAAAAGGTAAAGCAGGGCCATAAATGGGAGAAAAATGAACCCTGAGCTCAGAGACGGAAACAATACACAACCTGTCAGAAAGTAGAGTCCAGGGTAGGTCTGGAAAGTGGTTCAGAAGAGAGTGATGAATGGTGTGAGGGCCTGGCAGCTGTGTGAGTGCTGGATGCCTCCTGCTTAGCGTGGAGTGACCTGGTCTCTTAAAAGCTCTCAGGAGGGGTGCTTGGGTGGCTCAGTTGGTTGAGCGTCTGACTCTTGGTTTTGGCTCAGGTCATGATCTCAGGGTCCTGAGATCTGGCCCTGTGGCAGGCTCTGTGCTCAGTGTACTCTGCTGGAGACTATCTCCCTCTCCCTCTCCCCTGATCTTCTCCCTGCTTGCACTTTCTCTCTCTAAAATAAATGGGTAAAATCTTAAGAAGAAAAGAAAGAGAGAAAGAGAAAAAGAGAGAGAGAGAGAGAGAGAGAGAGAAAGGAAGAAAGGCAACCTTTCTGAACAGTCAGGCGAACCTAAAATCTTTTGTGCCTTCTCAGAAGGCACATCCCAGGCATGTTTCTGAGTTTTATTGTTTTTGTTGTTGTTGAGAGGGGGTAATTTTGTAAGTATACGATCTAAACTTGAACTTGTGTCAATTCAGCAATGAACTTTCTATGGTTGTGAGCAAAGTACTTCTTTTCTTTTGTCATCAGTTGTTAATCTAGAAAATGAGGAATGGGTTCAAAATGTTGCCTAAGTGTTCTTACAGGGTCAACTTTCTGTAATTTAGAGAACTGACAGTTTTGTTTTTTTGTTCATTTTGCAGAACTCAAGGGTCTTTCTGAGATGTCCTGTGGGCCACTTTTGTAAAGTTGGAGATACCTAGAAGGTAGGGCTGTATTCAAAAGAATAGCTCTGTTTTTATCTGTTTTACGCATTCATTAAAGTTTCATAAGCTATCCTATAGGGAGAAATGATGCATACATACACATTTATTTATGTGTATGGTTTATTCTTTTTGTGGGATTTGCTTTGGGTGAGCTTCATTCTTTAAAATAAATTTATGGCACTTTGTATAGATAACTTTTGCAATATGAGTAGTAACTCCCACTTGCTGTTTTGGAATATCAAATTTTGTTAATAATAATTTCATTTTATATCTATGAAGTATGTTAGCGTTCATAAAAGCTGGTTTGCATAATCTTAATGGGCCCTCAAAACCACCTGTGAACTAGGCCTTTTTAAAAAAGATTTTATTTATTTATATTAGAGAGACAGAGAGAGAGAGATGTGAGAAGGGGGAGGGGCGGAGGAAGAGGGAGCAGGAAGGGAAAGAATCTTGAGCAGACTCCACGCTGAGCATGGAGCCTGAAACGGGGCTTGATGCCACAGCCCTAACATGGTGATCTGAGCTGAAACCAAGAGTTGGATGCTTAACCACCTCAGCCACCCAGGCACCCCAGGCCTTTTCTTTTTACTATTATTTTTTGATAGTCTTCTTGCCTTTTCCATTGTAAAATGAATGTGTATAGCAGGGTGCTGAATTAAATGTTTAACTTATTTTTTTTTCTTCCAGTGAAGAAAATACAGAAATTACCATGGTCATTCTTGGAAGGATGATTCACTTTTGAGACAAAAATGTGACTCCTTTTCCCAAAATGGAAGGAGAGGTCTGCCACCAGAGACAATCAGTGCTCCTTGATAGGGGGAAATGAGCTTGGCAAGTCTTGTTCTTCTCTGTTATGGTGATCTGGATTGTCTCAAAGAGTTCAGGGAAGGAAGGAAAATGAGCACTTTTATTTCTGAGTATTTACGTAGGAGAAACAAACAGGGCTCCTGTGAGGAATTGCAGAGGAGAGAAGACTGCATCCCTGGGAAGCCAGATGACGTGAGCAGCTGCTTTGGACACTGCGCCCTTGGAAGGGTTTGGTCCCGGGCTCCAGATGGAGCTGAACAAGCAGAACTTAGCAATCTCTGGGCTTGAAAACCTAAAGACATCACATTACAGTCACAGGCTTGGGACTGAGGGAGAAGAAGCCCTGTCCTTTGAAGAAGCATATGAGTGACCCAATGACGTTTTCCTAACTTTGTAGCGGGCATCCACAGATGTCTTTTATAAAGGCCCAGATAAATCTGGGGGCTTTGTGGGCCACATGGTCTGTGTTGCAATTCTTCAACTCTGCCCTTGTAGCATACAAGGAGCCATAGGTGATATGTAATAGAACAGGTGGGTGGCTATGTTCCAAAAAACTTTATAAAAATAGAACAGATTTGCCTGTGAGCCCATAGTTTGAGGATGCTTGGCTTATGAAAGTACCAGAAGTAGAACTCTAAGTCAAAAGTATGCATGCTTTTCTATGTTTTTCCAGGTGTTATCAAGTCATCCTCTAGCAGGGCTATACCAAATCCTTACCACTCATGCACAAAAGTCATTGTTTCCCTCCATGATCCTCAGTTCTCAGTATTTTTATTTTTTAAAAGAACCAAGAAGGAAAAGTTAATTTTCTTTTCTCATCAAAAATCACAAAACAAGGTACTGACAAATTTATGACTAGAACCTAGATGTTGTGACTTTAAACTATATTGAGTGTGGAGAATTTCTGCAACATGATAATGGGCTATGTGGGGCTCGGGGGGGGGGGGGGTTGCTCCAGCAGCAGAAAAAAAAGGACAGGCTATGGGGGTCACGTGAACTGCAGTTGAAAATAACCTTTGTTCAATGCAAACTGGTGTAGCTACTGTGGAAAACAGTATGGAAGGTCTTCAGAAAGTTGAAACTAGAACTACCTTATGATCCAGCAATCACACTACTGGGTATTTACTCAAAGAATACGAGAACAGTAATGTAAGTGGATACAAGCAGGGGTGCCTGGGTAGCTCAATTGATTAAGTGTCTCCTTTGGCTCAGGTCATGATCCCAGAGTCCTGGGATCAAGCCCCACATCAGGCTCCACGCTCAGCAGGGAGTCTACTTCTCCCTCTGTTTCTCCTCCCCCTAGTCATGCTCACTCTCTCTCAAATAAATAAAATCTTAAAAAAAAAAAAAATCAGGTCCTTCAACTTATTTCAGGAGAATTTGTTTTGGTCAAACAAATACTTTAAGTCCCCACCATGCTTGTTTGTTTCATTCTTGGAATGGACCAGGAATGAACTCTGGTGCTAGGGAGCCTCATACCACAGAAAGAAATATAAACAATTAACATGAAATATTTTTAATATAATCTGACAAACTGATAAAAGGTTTAACGGGGGAATCATGAAATACTACAGAGGCAAAGAGAGAACGTCAGATGCCAGGGATTGAGGAAGACTTCCATAGAGGACACAGAGTTTAAGTCTTCTAGAATAAAGATTTGGTGTGTGTGCGTGAGTGTGTGTATGTGAGACAGAGATCGGGAATTCATGGTGCATAAAGGGAATTAAATAGAAATTTTGTGCTGCAGGAGATGTGAGTTCATAGTTGGAGAAGAGCACAAAATGAGCTCAGTTATGAAGGCTGGTCAAAGTCTTAAAATTGTCATTCTCTGGAAGCTGCTGAAAGATTGCATAGGGCAGTGACGAGGTCAGATTCATGTTTTAATGCCTTACAGAGACCCTCTCGGCTTCAGTGTGGAATGGATAAAGTGGGCAAACCTGAGGCCGACATACCAGTTAAGAGGTTATTGCAGAGGTTCGTGTGAGAGATGGTGAGGGTTGAGCTGGGAAAGTAAGTAGGGAGTGGGTAAGGGACCTATACAATCAGTATTAATTAGTAAAATTGGAAATACTGGGCATGAGTTTCATGTAGAGGATGAAAGACCATGATTGTAATTCCCGGTGTCTGACTGCAGCTCTGGGTATTTGGTGGGACCATTCTTTGAGATTGGAAGGATGGAAAAGATGAAGATGATGGGTTTAGAGAAAGGAGTGACTTCAGCCAGGGACCTCTGGCTTCTGACCGGCATGGCCATTGAGGATAGGTAAATCATCATCCCTCTTTAATTTGAGCTTCTCCAATTGTATTATGAGGGTATCAGATTCTAGAGTAGTTCCCCAGCATGCATGTGTAGCCTCATCATTGTAGACTCTGATTCAGTAGGTCTGCTGTGTACTCCAGGAATTGGTATTTCCAGAGAAGCTTTGCAAGTGACTCTGCTGTTCTGCAGGTTTGGAGACCTGTGGATCAGGAAATCCTGGAGGATTCTTACAGCTTAAACATCTCAGAATGGACTTTCCCCCCGTTCTTTCTCCTTCCTGCTGACTCTGCAGATCTAAGTTGGCACTGACATCCAGAGTGGCCTCCAGTCACTACCACTGCATTCCAGCAACCACAGGAGCCTCACTACCGCCCCATGCCCCTCCCACCACCCACACACAGGTTGGGCAGGCAGAAGTAGCCAAGATGCTTGCCCCTCACACAACTGGCACAAAGGCAACTCCTTGCCATGTTTATTTAAGGACATGTGGTTAATCTTCCTCCAGGGTACTCTATAATGAATTGCTTTTGCGGTTCACTGGGATGAAAGCTTGGTTATTTTTTTCCAAGTGTGGTGGTGGTCAATGCAAGAAAAAAGTTGGGGGGAGGGACTTCCTTAAACTCAAAGCTTTAGTAGAAAGAACACATCCAAAAATTGAGTTTTATTCTTCCAGCTATGCTCAGAGGATACATTCTCTACCCTGTCCCCTGGTGTTTTCACTGATCCCACTTCCTGCTACAGATGAGCTCAGCAGACACTGCATATGGACACATGAGGAAAAATAATTCAACACATCCGAAAAATTCATCAGGGCCTGGCCATCAACAGGGAGGCTTTAGGTGTTACCTCTTGCAACTTTCAAACATTAATTGCACTGAGACCTCCAGGCAGGACCAAGAAGGGGATTCCTTTATATCACACATGAGAACCTTTGGCTAGAGTGAGGCGGTGCCGGTCTTTTCCTTACTGCAGGGCTGTGATCAATTCTTGGCCCCCAAATCCAAAAGGGATGTGGGAAACTGGTGGGAAATGCAAAGGCCTGGAATATATGACATATATACAAAAATAAAAAGCAGCAGTCTTTTTCAGCCTGGAGGGGACTGTAAGATGGCTTAATTATAGTCTCCCAGTATATACAGGGTTCTTATGTCTTGGATGAGGTAAGCCAGCTACTGGATCCCAAACTATTCTGCAGAAGAGACCACACCTTATTTATTTTTTTATTCTTTCCATGATGTCTGGTACGAAGCTCTGAACGTGGTGGCTGAAGAAGTAGATTTAGCAACTGTTTTCCCTGGTCCTTTTACAGAGCTTAACTTTGGGGTCATTCAAACCTGGGTTTGGACTCCAGCTATACCAGTTACAAACTGTAACTTTGGCAAAGCTAATTAATTGTGTGTGTTGGAATTTTCTTACCTTATAACATGAGGTTAGCATACTGACCACAGAGGGCTGTCTTGAGGATTAAGAGAGACAAAGTGCAAGTTGGTGCAGCCACTTTGGAAAACAGTGTGGAGGTTCCTCAAAAAATGAAAAATAGAGCTACACTATGGCCCTGCAATTGCACTACTGGGTATTTACCCCCAATATATAGATGTAGTGAAAAGAGGGGTCACCTTTACCCAAATGTTCATAGCAGCAATGGCTACAGTCGCCAAAAAGTGGAAAGAACCAAGATGCCATTCAACAGATGAATGGATAAAGAAAATATGGTCCATGTATACAATGGAATATTATGCAGCCATCAGAAAGGATGAATACCCAACTTTTGTATCAACATGGATGGGACTTGAGATTATGCTGATTGAAATAAGTCAAGCAGAGAAAGCCAATTATCATATGGTTTCATTTACTTGGGGAACATAAAAAATAATATGGAGGACATTAGGAGAAGGAAAGGAAAAGTGAAATGGGGGAAATCAGAGGGGGAGATGAACAATGAGAGACTGTGGACTCTGAGAACAAACTGAGGGCTTTAGAGGGGAGGAAGGTGGGGGGAATGTGTGAGTCTGGTGGTGGTTATTAAGGAGAGCACAGATTGCATGGAGCACTGGGTGTTGTACATAAACAATGAATATTGGAACACTGCATCAAAAACTAATGATGTATTTTATGGTGACTAACATAACACAATAAAAAAAAGAGAAAGTGTATCTAACACACTTACTAGGGAGCTTGGTAAATTCATGAAATACCTGTTGAAGGTCTGAAGAGCATTCAGAGAAGATAGGTAAGCAGGGTGATCTGAAGTGGTAATTTGTCTCAGACAGTGTTGGTGTAAGCAGGTCAAGCAGGCATACAAAGGGATCCCAAATGGAAGGAACAAGGTAACATCCCTCTAGTCTTGGGAGAACCTAGCTCTATGGCTTGTGGCAATTTAGCACTACAGCTGTGCACAAGCAGGGTGTGTGTGTGTGTGTGTGTGTGTGTGAGTGTGTGTGTATGCATGTGATACCTAATGTTTACTACTCTGATGTAATTCCCTCTATCCTGGAAAGGCCCTAGGTTTTAATACCTGTGAGAGAAGCAGCAGTGATTAAGTGCCTTCTATAATCTGAGAACAGAAAGAAAAAACAACTACTCTCTTCCTCCTGCTGCTTACCTTCAAGCAGCACAGTCAGATTTCGCTCTGAAGTCCCCCTTCACACCCAACCCTGCCCCAGCCAGTTATAATGTTTAATATGTACTCACCACAGGATTGATTCTTTTCTTAAAATATAGAACATTACAGATAAGGCTGAAGTTCCATTTTCCTCTATTATCATCCTTAGAGGCAATCCCCAACATGAATTTTGCAGCCCCTAATTTCTATGTTTATTATGAAATGTATCCATACATAGTACATGTAGCTTCTATTTATATTATTTTACATAAGATCTCATACTAACTACCTATTAATAACTGGCTCCTCCCCCTCCTATTCTAATGAAGACTGCATTCTTTTTTTTTTTTTTTTGAGATCCATTCCTGTCTACACATAGGTCCAATTAACTCATTTTAATTTTTATTATTAGAGTAAATGTGTGAAAATATCACAGTTTATTTGCCTATTCCCTATTGAAGGACATAAAGGTTGTTTCTAATTTTTCTCCATTGCAAGCAAATAATAATCCTGGATCCCCTGGTACATATGAGCAAGTGTTTCTCTAATGTAGAATTGCCAAGTCACTGAGAATGCACATTTTAAATTTCATTGTCTACAGCCAAATTGCTCTCTAGAGTGATGGTGCTAATTTACACTCCCACCAGCAGGGTATGAGAGTTCAGTTTTCTCATGCCTTTACCAACATTTGGTGTTGACAGACTCTAAAATGCCTGTCAAACTATTTGGTGTGAAATGGTGTTTCACGGTTGTTTTGATTTGCATTTCTTTTATCACTAGTGAGAGTAACGATCTTTTCATTCATTCATTGATTCTTCTGCATTGTCTGCACCCATCATATCCCTATTTTGAAGTTATACTGTTGGTTTGTTTAAGCTGATATGTCACTTCCTTACCTGATCAGGATTCTAATCCATGTTGGTTTTATGTATTATGGATATCTTTTCTAAGCCTGGCATTTTTTTCTTTAGTATGTTTGCTGGTGTGTTTTGTAAAGAGCAGTTTAATATTTATGTAATCAGTTTTTATCAATGCCTTACTATAAACTTACAATTTGAGAGTCTTCCAAGGAATCTGGTTCTTCTCTTCTTGCCAAAATCATTATCCTACATTTTCTTCTAATTTAAATTTTTTTCCATTTACAATTTTGATTTATTTTTGTGCATAAAGTGAGTTCCAAATGAAAAATCATGCCAATGACTGAGTTTTCTTTTTTTTCTCCCAGTGATTTATAATGGCACCTCCACCGTATGTCAGTTTTCTCACATATATTTGAGCTTACTTAAGGGCTCCAAATTCTGCCATTGACCTGGCTTTCTCTCACTCCTCCAATATCACTCGATTTTAATTTCTACAGCTTTAAAATGTCTTAATGGATAGGTAGTTAAGTATTACCTCTTCTCTTTTTCTTTTTTCCCCCATAATTATCTCAGCTAATCTTTGGTGTTCTCAGATACAGATGAATTTTAGAATAAATGTATAGAGTTATAGGGGGCAAATCTTGCTGGGATTTCATTTGAAACAACATTGACTATATTGATAATTTGGGTCAAATTCATCACTTTGTGATTTTTAACATTTCCATTTGGGAAATGGCACAACTCTCCATATATTTTGTTTTCTATTATGTTTGTTAAGAATTTTCTCCATAAGATTTTGTAATTTTCTCCATAAGATTCTACACATACATATTTTAAAATTTATTTATAAAAATCTTATTTTTTTGCTATTATGACTATATTTGTGTTACATTATTATTGCTCTACACACATTTTTATATATTATTCAACCCTTCCAAGGTTTCAAAGTTGTTCACTTAGTTCATTTATAGTTTTTCTTGATTTGCTATCTCTAAACTTGTAATGACAACTTCCAATTATATGTGTCATTTTTTTTTTCTTGTTTCATTGCATAGTTAGGACATTAAGATGACTAGTAAGGGTGATTGTGTTACTCTGTACTACTATGTTTTCTTTAACAGAAATGTTTCTAAGGCTTTATAAATAAGTATTCTATTTGCAGTAGACTTATGATAAGCTGCTTATTATCAGATGAAGAAAGTATCCTGTTGATAATTTGCTAAGAGTTTTATCATTAATAAATTGTAAACTTTTATGTATCAATTGAGACTTTTTTTTTCTTTTTTAATTTGCTTGTATGTTGAATACATCATTTTTTTTTTCTTAATGAAGCATACCTGCCTTTATATGATAAATTCTACTAGGCCATAATGATGTTTGTTAAGTCTTAAGTAGTGCTAGATCTTTAAGATTTTAAAAGTCTTATTTATTTAAGGAATCTTTTTCTTTAAGATTTTATTTATTTATTTGACAGAGATCACAAGTAGGCAGAGAGGCAGGCAGAGAGAGAGGAAGGGAAGCAGGCTCCCTGCAGAGCAGAGAGCCGGACGCAGGGCTCGATCTCAGCACCCTGGGATCATGACATGAGCTGAAGGCAGAGGCTTTAACCCACTGAGCCACCCAGGCACCCTATTTAAGGAATCTTTAGTGCCACGTGGCACTTGAACTCACGACCACAAGATCAAATGTTGCATGCTCTTCTAACTTAGTCATGAGCCAGTCAGATGCCCCATATTTAAGATTTTTTAAAGTATTTTATTTAATATTATTATTTTATTTAATATATTTTTAAAAGATTTTATTTATTTATTTGACAGACAGAGATCACAAGTAGGCAGAGAGGCAGGCAGAGAGAGAGAGGAGGAAGCAAGCTCCCTGCTGAGCAGAGAGCCCGACGTGGGGTTCAATCCAAGGACCCTGGGGCCATGACCTGAGCCAAAGGCAGAGGTTTTAACCCACTGAGCCAGCCAGGTGCCCCTATTTAATATTTTTTTAATTCAAGATTTTTTCAGCCAATAAATTTCTTTCCTTGAACTTTTAAATTTTAGGGGTGGGAGATTAATGTCTAATGTCACTGTCTTTTCTGACATTTTTATTTTGATCTATATAGTTTTTCTCTACTAGGCTATCCCACCTATTATTTTCCCCATACACCCCAGATATTGAAAAAATCATATTCTATCTTGAACTGCACTCTAATTGTATTAACTGCATGTGCACTTTTTTTCAGTGTAAAACAGATTATATTTTTTGATGTCTACTTGTGCCAGTTGTGCTTTCGGAGAAAGAACTGAAATTCTTCAGTAGAAAAAATCAAGGTAATCATTTAGTCTAATCATCTTAGCAATGGCTCATAGTGAAATTCCTAGATAAATCAAGGAAATATTTCCTTTCACAGTAATAATTCATTAATGATAATTAATAAAATTGGTAGCTTACAGTCTGTTGGAAACTGTGCTAAGCACCTTGTGTACATGATATTGTATAATATTCACAGAAATCATATGGGATAGGTAGTGCTACTCTGAGAGATAAGAAAATTTGAGTATGAGGTTTAAATAACTTAAGTGTGCACAGGTGGTAAATGGTAGTTTTCATCCACTCCTGATGCCAAATCATACACTTTTGGCCACACTGTGTCTCCACCAAGGTTGAAGACTCTAATCCCATCCATGATAACTCCATGTTGGCACATAACAAGAGTTTAACTCAACTGTTTACTGATTAACATATCCCTTGTACCTTAGTTCTCTGATTAACAGAGAGGAATTCAGTTCTAAGACATACCCATTTTGTTTGTTTTGTTTCATCTTATTTATGTCTCATTTTCCTGTCTCCTTACACTGTATCAACGAAATCTATTCATGCTCTGAGATCTTTCTTTTATTTCTTCTTCTATATCTCCAGTTTTCTCACTATCTAGTCATTAATGCTCATTGATTTTTCAATATCTTATACTAGAAAAAAATATATTTCAGGGAAAAAATTTAAAAAAAGAAAAAGAGAAAACTGTTCTGCGTTAGACTATTGTGCCTCTATAGAAGGCAGGAAGCAGATACTGAATTCTCTGAGGTCCCTGAGTATGATTGGTGACTTAAGCTGAGAGAAGTCCAGCATTCTTGTGAACTAACTTGGATCCTTCCATATTCTGGGCCTCTCTGACAGGCAATGTGCCTCAGTGTTGTCAATGGGTAAAGGTTTCTTTGACTAGCCAGGCATAAGACAGAACATGAAGGCTGAGCTGCTTGCCCAGTGGTAAATATTTTCCTGTTTCTGTAACCTACTCACTGTCAACTCTCTCTTTTCCTTTATGATATTTAATTGAAATCACAGCATAATGAGGTCTAGTCAGTCCCTTTCCTTTGGCTGAAGACTTGGTGTTACTGCCAGCAGTCTGAGTAAGAAGAGAGCAATTTCTGGAGAAACGGAAAGCTTCAGGAGCTATTAAAGGCCATAGAAATGAACTGTTTACATGATGCATTTCCCCCTTATGTTTTAACAGATTAATTTGCTATTAAACTGAAGTTTCCCTCAATAATGATGATAGTTTTGGAATATCCCTGTGACTCCAGTCTAGCCAACAAATCTAGCTTTTCATTAGTTGAAGTTCAGGATCTGTGATTTCACCTGAATTAGTTCCTAGGAGTATTCTTGGAAAGCTAAAAATCCGTGCTTTTATGTTTCCCTTTTCTTTTAACTCAGCTTGGATGCCACATCTCTGTGAATTTTTCCTTAATTGCCAAATTGCAATATTATGCACATCCAGAAAACTTGTATTTGAACCATTTCATTTGATCCTATGCAATGAGACCCAAGCATTAGATGAGAAGATATAAATATTGGAGCAGGAGGGATGTGTTTGAATCCTGGGGCAAGTATTAACCAGCTGAGTGATCTTGAGATCTCAGTATTTCATTTTTTTGTAAAACGATAATATTCAGAATAGTCACGATCATAATAATACTTGCCTTATCTAGTTGTTGAGAGAATTCAATGATGTAACACATATGAGTTGATGCACAGGAGAGACAGTCAATAACTATGATTTTCCTATTCTTTATCTCTATCATCACTAGTACATGCAAAGAACAGCACTTGTAGAAAGGATGAATCTACTTTTCCATAACACTACACATGTGACCTAAGAGATTTTTATCAGGGTACTCCGTCTCATCAATGAACATGATTTTTTTTTTTTTTTTTGGCACTTGGCCAACCTAGTAGACTTTATTTGAGTTAACCTCATAAAATATTATTTCCTTTCACACAGAGATTTCATTTTTGAAAGCCACCCAATGGCATTTTTTTAAAAAATCTTATTTTATAGGTACTGGGGTGGGGGAACTCACTATTAAACTGAATCACATGGCTAATCCTTCTGTATAAAGTAAAGGAGGCTCTTAGGAAAGTGAATAATCCCTTGTAATATATCATGCTTATATTCAGGTAACATGTGTATCAAGTATTCAGTACAATCTTACACTTCTGAAAAAAAAAATTGCCACAAAAGCCAGGGATGGCAGTATGTGGATAATATTCTACCATTTTGTAGAATTTGTTCTACAAATGTAGAATTCTCTATGTTGTTATGAATTAATGTAGAAATGGGTTAGTACACAGGTGAATTCTCCACAGCACAAACTCCTAAGGCTTTACTTTTAGGACTACTCATAGAGCCGAGGGAAAATGAGAAACAAAACAGTATTTATTGATATCTGTATGAAAGCATTATGGTAAGCAGTTTCACCAACATATCACAATTATTCATCACAATATTATGAAAAGCATTGTTCTCATTTCACTGGTCAGAAAAATTAGGCCCAAATAGGCTAAATAATCTATGCAAATATGAAAGTCAAGATTTGAAATTTTGATGCCAAATCCCTTTCCAACTGAAATAAAGTAATTCCTTCTTGAGAACAACACACTAAGTGAGGCAGGAAGCAAAATTTATGATTTGTGTAGCCATTTACCTTAATTTGGGGGTACTTAAAATATCTTACTATGCATTACCTTGGGGCCTCATTTTTTATTTGGGTACAGAACACGGGCCTAAACCTCAGGGTTTAGGCCTCACGGGCCTAAGCTGAGGCAAGTTTCAGTGGGGTTTTGAAGGAGTTAATGCTTTCCCTTTTTTGATAGAAGATGAAACATGGACTGAAGTTAGAAGCCACAAAGTGGAGTATTTATTAAATACACTTATTTCCCTTTCATCTAGTTGGCCAACGTTCCCAACCATAATCTAATTTCCTCTAAAACTTTCCATGGAGCAGGATGGTGGTTCCAAATCCTGAAACACTGAAGGAACCGTTTAATGATCAGTGGTGAGTTTCTATGAACTCATCCCAGAATTGGTAATGAGACATTGGAGAGGGCACATGGGTAGGCTCCAAGTTTCTCCAAAATGATCCTGCTAGCTGTAATTAAGAACTTTCTGGGGGTATTTGGAAGGGTATTCTAGACAACCTTTAAGGAAGCCTATTTAGTTCAGTTTGAGAATGTGGTATTATTAAGCCCAATGGTCTGAGCCCTCTGTTCCATTCTAGTGCTTCTAGACTATATTCCTCACACTGGACAACCAATTAGCAAATAAATGATGTATGTTGTAAATAGGCAAAATAAAACAAAACAAAACCATGGAGATGGCACAGTGTGTACCATTAACTCTGTATACTCATTCAACATGAATTTGCTAAGAGTTAATCTGGTACTAAGCTCTACAGATACAACTTGACCATGGATATCCACTGAGTAAATCATAGACTAAGGGGGAATACATAAATAATTATGCAATATTACAATGAGTACCTTGGTAAAGGTAGGTATAAATCACATCTGTAAGACTAGCAGAGGAAGAGTGTTGATTAATATCAAGTAAAGTTAAAGTATAATGAGTATTTTAATGGTATTTATAACTATCACCATTAATTGATCTCTTCAAGCAAATCCCAGTACTAACATCTGTACCTGAATTATTTTATTCAACCCAACAACCTTGAGAAAATTGTAATTATGATGATAATGATAAGGAAAATTATATGATAAAAATGTAATACTAAATAATAATTTCAAGACACTAGGTTGAGCCTTTAAAATATTTTATTGGATCATGCCTGCAGCTCTGGGATTAGTACTACATCACCATTTTGTAAAGGAACAGTCTGATGCTAGGGAGGTCTCCAAAAATTCCCCAAGAACATACAATGATTAGGTAAAAGGTTCAAAACTTAGGCTAACTAACTCCACAGTTCATATTCCCAATATACTAAGCCAGACTATTTTTTTGAGAAAAATAAACATAACAGGATACTAGGTTGATATAAAAGGAAAAGGAGAGTATTTCAAGAAGAGGAAATTGTATGAAAATAGAAGCATACAGATATATATATATATTTTTTAATTTATTTATTTGACAGAAAGAGATCACAGAGAGAGAGGAGGAAGCAGGCTCCCTGATGAGCAGGGAGCCCAATGCGGGGCTCGATCCCAGGACCCTGGGATCATGACCTGAGCCGAAGGCAGAGGCTTAACCCACTGAGCCACCCAGGCGCCCCTAGATATTTTAAAATAATATATTAGATAGGTCACTTTGTGAAAATATATTGCACAAGAAGGAAAGAAGTGATAAATCCCAAAATATAGATGAATGCCAAATTATAAAAGAGTTTGCATTTACACTTTATCTTACAGCTAGGGATCCAAGGATAGGTTCTTAAGCTGGGGAAAAAAGATTCAAATCTTTGATTTAAAAGAAAACTGCAGATGAAACAAAATATGAATAAAACTTCTTGGTATAACTGGAAAACTCAAACTCTGCTGTGATTATGCAGGGCTCTGAAAATTTTATTTGAAAAGAATTGCCCTTTATCTCTGAAAACCCACATAGTTCACAGATACAGGCAAATAACTTCTATCACACAACATTCTCTGGGATTCTTTATCTCTATGGTTTGAATTCCTTCCCATGTTGGTTAGTATTAACAGATAGCATTTGGAGGCCAAAAACATACTGTACTGAGTGGTGTCAACATGAAATTGATGAAATTAGGAAATCAGTCTTTGACAAATATTTGAGTAGAAAACACCCTTTGAACCCTAGGTAAATCCACCTTCCCACGTCCCACTTTTATAGATGAGATTAGTGAAACAGCATAAAACTTCTCTCTTTGGAATGGTGCCTTTGGAACATTTTAAATTTATTATTTCATTCCTCTATAACTATCATTTTATTTTTTATTCCAACTTTGCATTTTCAGCTTTCAAAAGAATTATCCAATGCCAAGAAACTCATCTAGTATTATTTTCAAGTTGTAAAGAAGGACTAAATTTCTAGAACTATAGACTCCTAAAGTTGGCTTCTTCTGAATAGAAAGATGAAGATCAACCTTCCTTTCATCTTTCCTTATTCTCTCTTCCTTCCTTCCTTCCTTTCCTATTTGTCCTCTTTCCTTCCTTCCTTGCTTCCTTCCTACTTTTATATTTTTTCTCCCTCTCTTGACCTCTCTTCATCTTCATTTCTTTTCCTATCTGCTATATTATTTTTTTCACTTTGGTTTTCCTAATTCATGTTTTGATCACTGAAACTATGCCATTCTCCTGGGAACCAGGAATCCAGAAACAAGCAAAATCCAGTCTCTGCCTTCCTGGTGTTCATGATCCAATGAGAAAAAGAAATAAGGAACTATATATAGTACACTGTTGTAGGTGTTGTGATGAAGATGTGCACTATGGAATTACAAAGGTGGGGCACATTGTCCAGGTTCAGAATCAATGAAGTCTCCTTGGAAGTGGTGACTAGACAAGAGTTTTAAGGTAATATTTATACTCAGAGAATACTGAAAAGCTGTGAAAGGTGACATCTAACATTAGTAGGATGTATAGGGGGTCTGCTTCAGTGTTAGAGAGGCAGAAACTAAGGGTACTTGTGGAGGATCTGGGCAGAGCAGATGCTCTTTTCTTGTGAAGTGAGAGTCTTTTCAAAGTTTCCTCTTGAGAGCACAGGTCATGTCAGTATTTCCAATGCAAGCCATTGTTATCATTTCACTGGCATGAGCTAGAGGCATGTGCCTCCAAATGGCTTGTTGAGCTGGGAGCTCAGCTGACTTCCCTTCAATGGCTGCTATTACAGGTTGATCTAGTGTTGTCTGTCCTTTCCATCTTAGTGTAGAATGAAACCAGCCCACAATGTAAACAAACACAGACGCAGAGGAAAAGAAACTTTCAGAGCATTCAATTGTGACAAAGCTGTGCTCTGGGCTTTCTTTTTTTTTTTTTTTTTACATACACAGTCTCACTTCATCTTCAGGGTACTCCATTGTGTATGGAAATAGCCCTTAAAGAAATTAACTGAGCTGAACAGAAATCTGGTTGTTGGCCTCAAACACAACCACACAGAAAAAACCCCCACTGTTTCTGATTGGTTCTGGTCTTACCCCCTTAATTGATGGTCTATTGAGGTTCCTGGACCTGATTCCAATGTGTTGATGAGGAGGCTTCCCCACACCAATAAGCAATTCTTGGACATCAGCAGAGTGCAAGAGAATTCAACTCAACCCAACTGAGCTCAGACAATTTCTACCCACTGGCAGCATTAGATTTCACAGGTAAGGGCTTAGTCCCACAAGATTTCCCTCCACTTCAGATACTACCATGAGTCTGGGTTGTGCTTGTGACCAACCAGCTACAAATTGGAGGTTCCAACAAACTCCTCCAACTTAAGATGCCAACTGCAAATCCAGATTGGTACCCATACTTCTGATCAACTGGCTATAAGTCAGAGATTCCCATGACCCCACCTTGGGTTCGATTAATTTGCTAGAATGGCTCGCAGAACTCAGGAAACCCATTTACTCACTATATTACTGATTTATTACAAAGGATATTAAAGCATATGAACCCACAGCCAGTTGAAGAGATATATAGGGCAAAGTCCCAAACAAAGGAGCCTGTCCTTGTAGAGCTCGGAGCCTGGTAAGAGGCATGTTGAAGTGTTCTGTTTACCCAGCCTGAAAACTCCTGCAGCTCCTCCTTCTGGGTTTTTATGGAGGCTTCATTATGTAAGTTTGATTGGTTAACTTACTGGCCACTGATGATTGATTCAACATCTAGACCCTCTCCCCTTCCTGGAAATCAGGGCGTGGAACAGGAAGTCCCAACCTTCTATTTGTGGTTGGTTCCCTTGGCAACCAGTCCCCATTAATAAGGGCTTTCCAAAAGTCCCCTTATTAACATGAACTCAGTTGTGATGGAATGAAGCTCCTTATGAATAATAAGACACCTATTTCACCTTTATGGCTGGGAAGCATTTTAGGAACTGGGGACAAGAGACCAAATAAAATAAAGGATGCTCCCATTGCTCTTATCCTGTAGGAAATTCTGAGACTTTGGGGACCTGTGAAGCAAGAACTGGGGAATAAGACCAAATATATATGAGAAATATCTGAATGACCAAATAGATGTATTTATTATAAATCATAATATCATATAGGGGCACTGCATATGTGAGAATAGTTCTAAATATGACTGCATTAAGCAGTTGTCTGTTATTTAGGAATTACTTAAGGCAGCTACCAGGGAAACCTGGGAAGGGATAGATCTTGTGGTCTTCTTAAGAAATCTGAGAACTTTTGTCTTCTTTGCAGTCTTTTGACAAGGTGACGGACATCCTTACCTTGGCATTGGCATACCTTGAGGTTTTATCTGGTACAAACTGAATGTACAAAATTTTTAAACTGGAGTCTGAGGTTTAAGACAAAGAACTTTATTATTCCTCTTGAGTTGTGCTTTTGGGTTGAAATGACATGTATATCAAAACATATGAGGCCCTAAGAGGTGAACTTAGCATGCTTAAATGAAGACAATATACTGGGGACAGAAAAGGGCTCTTTGAAACAAAGTGAAGAGAGGGGGGAATCATGGGGTTTAGTTCCAGGGTCTTTTGGCTCGATTTCTAGGTTCTCACAGTTGTGATACTCTGAGTGGTAGGTTCTGGAGACGGATGAGGCCAGGGCTGAGAGATGAATGCTGAGGGGCTGAGTACTGTGGAGACTGGAGTTAGAAAAACAGTGTTCAGCAATGGGATGTAGGTCAAGGCTCTAAGTATAATCCCAAATATAACCTTCAGAGATAAAAGCACAAGACAACAAAGACATTCAAGCCAAAGCATCAGTTTGAAGTGTACTGGAAGATATCTGAATTTAATTATGAGCCAATGGGACAGAAACTCTGGCCCAGAGCAAGAGTATGTAGAGAAAGGAATGGGAGAAGGAGATAAGAAATTTCAGGGTCTTAGGAACAGAGCCACAGGGGTTTTTCATAAGGACACTGAAACAGTTTACAAAACACTATGTAAATTTACATGAGTCAGCTACCTTCTCTGAGGTTTAATTTCCTCATTTGTAAAATATGAGTCATAATATGGCCTTCCAGGATGATTATACAGTTACAAGGAATATATTATATATAAGGAATATGTGTGTGTGTGTGTGTGTGTGTGCATGTGTGTGTGTAGCAAAGAAGATATAGCTAAATTCTTCATACTGATTCTCCTTCTTATTGTTTTCCATATAAAATAAATCAACTGATTCTAATCCACAGTAATTTAAAACTTAATTTGACTAAATAATATTGATCAAATAATAAATAAATAAATAATCGATCAAATATATAAATAGCTTCTGATATTTTTTCAGTCTTTCTATGATATTTACTGTCCTTTAGATTCCTCCAGTTCCCTCCAAATTCCTCTCTTATTTAAGTTCATAAGGGAAAACCTAATAACTTTGAAGGAATGTATTTTCGTGGCCTCAGAGCAAATTTTAGTAGTATCTGGACTAGTATTCACTGAGGTAGAATTTGTTCATTATGTTTTGTGGTCTTCTAGTGGGTATTCTGCTTGTTCCTGGTTTTTTCTTATATCTAATGACCTCATTCTTGACACAGATCTACCCCCCAAGCCACGCATACTGCCCCTGACCCCCATCGCTGACTGAACTTCTCTTTATCTCTTACAAGTGTACAAGTGTACAAATACACTTCTGAGACTCTCTCATGGCTTTCATTTGGATCATGATTTACACTATTTACTCTACAGTCTCTGCTTTGGAGGCATATTATTCTGAATCCCTGTATCATGACAAGTCTATTGACTTTCACTTCAGTGTTCATACCACATAGAAAAGAGAGAAATCAGACAGTGCACCCTAGATAATCTTTCATCCTACAGAGCAAGGACTCTGGAACACTCATACATTCATTCTTCTTTCTCTTCCACACTCTCTCCTCTTTTCCCACTAATCTGTGGTCCAGAAGAAGGATTTCCCTTTCTCCTCTGCTCTAAGTAGAATGTCTTCTTATATTATACTCTTATTTTTTCCCCAATTTCTCTTACCTCCATTTTTTGATCTAGAAGAAAATGTCTTAGTCTCAGGGAACTTACTTAAATTTGGAAGTAGTTAAAATATACTAGTACTTCTGAGAGAGTAGTGAAGTCAAGAATTACTCTCCTATCATAAATAACTAGACTACTGGACAAATGTAGAAAACAGCAACTTTTAGACATTCAGTGCGGAACTGTGATTCCTGAAAGAAGGGAGCCAGATGATATAGGCCCTGAAATCACCTAGGCTTTCTGCCTAGAGGAAATTTCCAGAATGTACCATAGGGAGGGGCAATCCAGAGAGCAAGAGTGGTCTTGCTGAGTAGATAAGACAGAAACTGGAGTTTGGGGAGGCTAAAGTGGTTAAATTTTATCGGTAAGTGTTCCAGAGAGGAGATAGCTTAACTAAGAAAAAAGTATGAGAGAGCTACAAAGAGGTCCCATGGAATCCTGGCCTGAATACCAACCTGCCTAGGCTTAGAGTAAAGGCTTCAAGTTCAGACAAAGAACAACTTCTGGGCAAAGAACTTACTGTGGAATTTCAAGCCAAAAGATTCCTGAATACATCATTCGAGTTCCCACAAGCCATAGAGGAGGGGCCTTGTTGGATGCATGAGGCATTCATTAGAGATCCCAGAATTGTCACATCATAGAAGTTAAGTTAAATTAGCTCTAAAGTAAAGACTACTCTAGAGTCACCCTAAAAGAGTATAAAGCAAACCTCTTAAGAATCAAACCAATCTACAAGTAGCTTAACTACCTGCCATAAGAATATCTAGCACTCTTGAAAGGAACATAAAAAAATATAGTCCTCAAAAATGTGAGATATTTGATACACTATACTTAACAGAGAAAAGGCTAACTGGGACCCATAATCCAGTGAAAAATCAATTTATGGAAACAGATTCAGAAATGATAAAGATGATGAAGTTAGTAGATAAGCACATTAAACACATTTTCATAAATATGCATCACATGCACAAGTATTGAAAAAAAGCATAAATATAATGAGAAAAGAAATATAAGGCATAAAAGAAAACCAAATGGAATTTCTTGTAGTAAAACATGTATATCTAAAATTAAAGTTTCACAGAAGGGGATAAGCTGAAGATTAAAAACTGCTAAAAAATTTAGTTAGCATGGAAACATAACAACAGAAACTATTGAAAATGAAGTACAAAAAGAAAAAAAAAGTTGAAAAATACGTGAACAGAACTCCATGACCTGCTGGAAAGTATCAAATGACTTAAAATATGTGTGATTGGGATCTAAGAAAGGGATCTGAAGTAGCAAGGTATGGAAAATTTCCAAGTTTGACAAAAAATACCAACCTATTGATCTAAGAAATGCAGCAAATCTCAAACAAGATAAACATAAAAAAGCCACATAGAGGAACATCATAATCAAATTATGAACATAGTGTACAAAGCAGGAAAAAAATGTACAGTGTGAACAGAACAAGGGTAGAAATAACTGCAGGCATCCAGTGAGAAATTAGGTGAGCAATAGAAACTAGTGGAGCACCATCTTTAGAAGGCTGAAAGAAAAGACAATAACAGTGTATTCTTTTATACCCAGACAGACTATGCTTCAAAAATGAAGGTGAAATAAAACATCTGCAGAGAGGAAAAAAAAAAGTCAAGAATATTTGTTACTGGCAAACTGATACTATAATAAATGCTACAGGAAGTTCTTCAGGCAGAAGGAAAATAGCCCCATCTCTTAGTAGTCATGCTTTGCATAATTTCCTCCTACATTGCATCAAGTTTGGTCTGTATCACTAAGAAAGCAGGATAGATATGATGGTATTTTTATATCCATTTGAGATTAGGCTATAAAAGACAAATTTCTCTCCCTCCAATGCCAAATTCCCCATCCATCACTCTGTAGGAAGCCAAAATCCATGTTCTGAGGATACGCAGGGAGCTTATGAGAAGGTCTGCATGGGATTTCAGCCAGTCTTGGGTGTGAATAAGCTGAGAATGTGAATGAGCTGGGATCTTTAGCCCCAGATGACTAGATCCCTGGAAGACAGTTTGACTACTTCTTGAGAGATTCTGGAAGAACCATGTAAGTTACTCCTGGATTCTTAACTGTAAATAATAAATATTTGTTATTTTAAGTTGCTAAGTGTTGGAGCAATTTGTTATGTAGCAATAGGTAAATAATACACTTCTAAACTAATTCTAATACACCAGCATTTTGTGATTAAAAAAAATATTCCTTATAAACAAATATAGCAGCAATGGCCACAGTCACCAAACTGTGGAAAGAACCAAGATGCCCTTCAATGGATGAATGGATAAGGAAGATGTGGTCCATATACACTATGGAGTATTATGCCTCCACCAGAAAGGACAAATACCCAACTTTTTTTTTTCAATTTATTTATTTTCAGAAAAACAGTATTTATTATTTTTTCCACCACACCCAGTGCTCCATGCAATCCGTGCCCTCTATAATACCCACCACCTGGTACCCCAACCTCCCACCCCCCCGCCACTTCAAACCCCTCAGATTGTTTTTCAGAGTCCATAGTCTGTCATGATTCACCTCCCCTTCCAATTTACCCCAACTCCCTTCTCCTCTCTAACACCCCTTGTCCTCCATGATATTTGTTATGCTCCACAAATAAGTGAAACCATATGATAATTGACTCTCTCTGCTTGACTTATTTCACTCAGCATAATCTCTTCCAGTCCCGTCCATGTTGCTACAAAAGTTGGGTATTCGTCCTTTCTGATGGAGGCATAATACTCCATAGTGTATATGGACCACATCTTCCTTTATCCATTCGTCTATTGAAGGGCATCTTGGTTCTTTCCATAGTTTGGCAACCATGGCCATTGCTGCTATAAACATTGGGGTACAGATGGCCCTTCTTTTCACGACATCTGTGTCCTCGGGGTAAATACCCAGGAGTGCAATTGAAAAATCCAGAACACACCAGCTGTCTCTACACCTTAAAGAATTGGAGAATCAACAACAAATCAAACCAACTCCACACATAAGAAGGGAAATCATCAAGATTAGAGCTGAGATCAATGAGGTAGAAACCAGAGATACAGTAGAACGTATCAATGAAACTAGAAGCTGTTTTTTTGAAAGAATCAATAAGATCGATAAACCATTGGCCACACTAATCCAAAAGAAAAGAGAGAAAGCCCAAATTCAGAAAATTATGAATGAAAAGGGAGAGATCACAACTAACACCAAGGAAGTAGAAACAATCATCAGAAGTTATTATCAACAGTTATATGCCAATAAGCTTAGCAACCTAGATGAAATGGATGCATTCCTGGAAAAATATAAACTACCAAAATTGAACCAGGAAGAAATCGACAACCTGAATAAACTGTTATCTAATAACGAGATTGAAGCAGTGATCAAAAACCTCCCCAAAAACAAGAGCCCAGGACCTGACGGATTCCCTGGGGAATTCTACCAAACCTTCAAAGAAGAAATAACACCTATTCTCCTGAAGCTGTTTCAAAAAATTGAAGCAGAAGGAAAACTTCCAGACTCTTTCTATGAAGCCAGCATTACCCTGATCCCCAAACCAGGCAAAGACCCTACCAAAAAGGAGAATTTTAGACCAATATCACCAATGAATATGGATGCTAATATTCTCAACAAGATCCTAGCCAACAGGATCCAACAGCACATTAAAAAGATTATCCACCATGACCAGGTGGGATTCATCCCTGGGCTACAAGGATGGTTCAACATTCACAAATCAATCAATGTGATACAACAAATTAATATGAAAAGAGAGAAGAACCACATGGTCCTTTCAATTGATGCAGAAAAAGCATTTGACAAAATCCAGCATCCGTTCCTGATTAAAACGCTTCAAAGTATAGGGATAGAGGAAACATTCCTGAACCTCATCAAATCTATGTATGAAAGACCCACAGCAAATATCATCCTCAATGGGAAAAAGCTTGCAGCCTTCCTGTTGAGATCAGGAACACGACAAGGATGACCACTCTCACCACTCTTGTTCAACATAGTATTAGAAGTCCTAGCAACAGCAATCAGACAACAAAGAGAAATAAAAGGTATCCAAATTGGTAATGAAGAAGTCAAACTCTCTCTCTTCGCAGATGACATGATTCTTTATATGGAAAACCCAAAAGACTCCACCCCTAAACTACTAGAACTCATACAGCAATTCAGCAACGTGGCAGGATACAAAGTCAATGTGCAGAAATACCCAACTTTTGTAGCATCATGGATGGGACTGGAAGAGATTATGCTGAGAGAAATAAGTCAAGCAGAGAGAGTCAATTATCATATGGTTTCACTTATTTGTGGAGCATAACAAAAAGCATGGAGGACATGGGGAGTTAGAGAGCGGGGGGTTGGGGTAAATTGGAAGGGGAGGTGAATCATGACAGGCTATGGACTCTGAAAAACAATCTGAGGGGTTTGAAGTGGCGGGGGGTGGTGGGAGGTCGGGGTACCAGGTTTGAGTATTATAGAGGGCATGGATTGCATGGAGCACTGGGTGGTGGTGAAAAAATAATGATACTGTTATGCTGAAAATAAATAAATGAAAAAAAATAAAAAAATTAAAAAAAAATTAAAAAATAAAAAATATGCAGAAATCTCTGACAGATATTAACAAATTTAAAAGAGCAATTTATAAAAAGGATTGTAGCCTGATCAAGAGATATTTAATACAGAAATGCCATGTTTATTTTTTGATCAAAATAACACAACAAAATTTACCATATTTACAAAGTAAACATTAAGAGAAACTCAAGGGGCACCTGGGTGGCTCAGTGGGTTAAGCTGCTGCCTTGGGCTCAGGTCATGATCTCAGGGTCCTGGGATCGAGTCCCGCATCAGGCTCTCTGCTCAGCAGGGAGCCTGCTTCCTCCTCTCTCTCTCTGCCTGCCTCTCTGCCTACTTGTGATCTCTCTCTGTCAAATAAATAAATAAAATCTTTAAAAAAGAAAAAAAAAAGAAACTCAAAAGATTAACTCGACTTAATAGAATAAGGCCTTGAAAAGACTGAACATGTATTTTTTATAAAAAACAAACAAACAAACAAACTAAGAATGCTAGAAATAGGAGAGAGCTTGCTCAACCTGATCAAGGCAATTTATAAGAAAAACCTACAGCTAACCTCATATTTAACGGTAAAAGACTGGATGGCTTTTTTATAAGATTAAGGACAAGGCAAGATTATTTACTTTGATGACTTCTATTACATAATTTCAATATTGTACTAGAAGTCCCATACAATGAACTAAGGCAAGAAAGAAATATAGAAGGTTGTATTGTAAAATTTTAAGACTTTGTATTTTCCTGATGCTTCAACATCCCCACAAACAGGCTATGAACACACTACCCATGTGATCAGTGCACTGGTGTGATAAGGTGGGTCCCTGTTACAGAGTACCTTTCTTGCTTTCCCCTGTCTATGGGTTAATGACATTCAAATGTACCAGTAAAACCTCCTTGTGCCTTTTGCTTTTGTCTTCCACACTGATCCTCAATAAAGGCACTTGTTCATGGGTCTGGATCCCCACCTGCTTGGAACTCTGCCTGCCCCCTTGGAACTCTTTCCATATGGCCCCCTGAGTGATGAGCCATGCCTCCCTCTTTCGGGATTTGCAAGTATAACAAATCATTTCATTTAGTATGTCTCTCTGTGTGGTGTTCTTCTATGTCTGTACCTGACTGAACATCAAAAAAACCCATTTTAAGTAAAAGAATTATTCCTTACAATGCAAAGGTGAACTTATTAAAATAGGAAAGGGAACCTTTTTTTTTTTTTTTTAAAGATTTTACTTATTTATTTGATAGAGACCACAAGCAGACAGAGAGGAAGGCAGAGAGAGAGGGGGAAGCAGGATTCCCACTGAGCAGAGAGTCTGATGTGGGTCCCAATCCCAGACCCTGAGATCATGACCTGATCCGAAGGCAGAGGCTTTAATCCACTGAGCCACACAGTGCCCTCCAAAAAGAAGAAGAAATTTATATTTTTAGGCAACATATGTGAGTATGCAGATTATTTTAAGAAATCTGTAACAAATGGTGCCAAAACTAAAAAGCAAATCTAGTAATGTTGTAAGATAACAAATAAAAGATTGGGTGATGGACATTGCAGAGGGTATGTGAAATGGTGAGTGTATAAAGTGTGTGAGCCTGATGATTCACAGACCTGTACCCCTAGGGCAAATAACACATTATATGTTAATAAAAATAATAAATAAAGGAAAAAAGATAACAAATGGTACTTCTTTGTAACAACAATGAATGGTTAGAATTTGAAATTCAAAACTATCACTTATGATAGGATCAAAACCACCAAATACTTAAGGATAAATGTAACCTAATATGTGCAAGACCTGTATACTAAAGTTACAGAGCATTTTACATGACAGGACACTAACTAGTAAATGGAGAAGAATGGTATGTTAATAATCAGACATTTTCCTAAGATGCCAATTCTCCTTAAACTGACCAATAGATTCAATACAGTCTCAATCAATATCCCAGGGTTTTGTTTTCCTTTTTTGTAGAATTTTACATGAAAATTCTAAACTTCTATATTAAAAAATGGAAAGCCTAGAATAGCCTAAATAATTCTGAAAAAGAACAATGGTGATAGAGCTATCTTGCCTGATTTGAATACCTATTATCAAAAACATTATATTCCTGGCATGAAGAGAGAGGCACAAAGGTCAATGGAACAGAATTGTGTCCCCAAATACACCCCAAATAAATAAATATGTCTATTAATTGCTTTTTCAAAAAAGTGCCAAGGTAATACTGAAGGAAAGAGCAGACTTTCAACAAAGGATCAAAAAGATAGTCACATGGGAAAAAATGAATTAATGTTCTTCTCATACATTATACAAAAACTAACCAGAAATGGTCACAGACCTAAATATAGTAGCTCAAAGTATAAAATTTTTAGAAGAAAATATAGGAATTAAATTTCTACTACTGAAGTAAGACACTTTTTTTAGACCCAAGGGCACAAAATGTTTGAAATACAAACAAATTTGATAAATTGTACTTCATCTGATTCAAATATTTCAGCTCTTTAAAAGGTACTTTGAACAAAATAAAAAGGCCAGCTATAGCCTGAGAGAAAATATTTTTAATAAGTATGTCCAACAAAGGCCTTTATCTGGAATATATAAAGAACTTTTATAACTGAAAAATAAGAAGATAAACAGCTCAATAAAATAGCAAAAAAAAAATTAAAACACACTTCACAGAAGACACAAATGGACGATAAGCTTACAGAAATATGCTCAATGTCATTAGTCACCAGACAAGGACAAATTAAAACCACGGAGAGATCATCACTACACAACCACTATAGAGGCTGTAGTTGAAAAGATTGACATCAAGTTTTAGTAAGAAGTGCAACCACTGGAATCTTTACTGTGTCTAGTGGGAAGGTGTTCTATTTTGGAAAATAGCTGGTAGTTTCTTACAAAGTTAAACATACGTCTACCACATGATCCAGCACTTCCACTCCTATGTGTTTTCCCTAAAGAAATGCAAATATGTTTACCAAAGATTTGTACTTGAATGTTTATAGCAGCTTCCTTCATAATAGCCTCAAATGGGAATGATCTAAATATTCATTATCTGGTGAAGGGAAAGCAAATTGTGGTGTATGCACATAATGGAACATTATTCTGCAATAAAAACGAATACACTACTGATATGATCTGCATCATGCAATGCATCTTAAAAACATTATGCATAGCAAAAGAAAACAGACTCAGGAGACTATACAGTATATTATTCAAATTTTATGAAATTTTAGACAAAGCAAAACTGTACTGATGGAAACACAGAAGTCACTGCCAGGAGTTTTGGGGGAGGGGAAGTGACTGATTACAGAGGGGCATAGAGGTATTCTTTGAAGCAATAGAAATTTCCTATATTACACTGTAGTGTTGGTTATACAATTATATATATTTATCAAAACTTATTGAAATTTGCACTTCATATGGGTGAATTTTATAATAGGTAATTTATAACTCAATAAAGCTTTTTAAAAGAAGAGCCATCAGGTATATTCCTAGGTATCTTATGGTTCTTGGTGCTGTAGTAAGGGAATCAATTCTCTAATTTCCCTTTCTGTATTTTCATTGTTAGTGTATAAGAAAGCAACTGATTTCTGTACACTGATTTTGTATCCTGCCACATTACTGAATTGCTGTATGAGTTCTAGTAGTTTGGGGGTGGAGTCTTTTGGGTTTTCCATATCAAGTATCATATCATCTGTGAAGAGAGAAAGTTTGACTTCTTTCCAATTTGAATACATTTTATTTCTCTTTGTTGTCTGATTGTTTTTGCTAGGACTTCTAACACTATGTTGAACAAGAGTGGTGAGAGTGGGCATCCTTGTCATGTTCCTGATCTAAACTAACTGAGGGTTTTGGAGGGGCCGGGGGTGGGAGTTTGGTGAGCCTGGGTGGTGGGTATTGTGGAGGGCACGTATCGCATGGAGCACTGGGTGTGGTGCATAAACAATGAATTCTGGAATACTGATAAGAAATTTTAAAAATGAATACAAATTTTAAAAAATAAAAAAATTAAAAGAATAGTCATACACTCTTTGAGTAATACATGCTTCTATGTCACTAAAAGAAAATAAAGTTATAGTTTAAAAGTAGATCATTCATTGAATAAATACTTAATGACCACTTACACATGCCAAAGTCGGGGCTAAGTGTTCAAGATAGAGTTACAAACTAGATAGTGGGTAAGACAGATGAGTGAACACCATTAAAATACCATGTAACTGTTACGATGGAGATAATCACAAGAAACTGTAGGGTGCACAAAGAAGAGACACCCAATTCAGTGCTGGAGATATGAAAGGCTTTTTATTAAAGGCAATATCAGAGTGCAAATCTGATGGAAGAAGATGATCAAGCTAAGCAAATGAGGGTGTGTGGGCAATAGTCAAACGGGAGGGGGGCACACAGCTGGAACTTGGAGTAAGAGAGCAAGTGGTTTTCTGTGAGTGGAATTGAAGCTAGATGTAAGTAGGTATATTCAGGATATAGCTAAGAAATAAAATTTATAAGACTTAATAATTTTTACCTCTGGGACCTGAGGCAAGGCAAGAGATCAAGGCTGTTTTTACTTTTCTAGCTTGAGAAACTGGCAGTATTCACTGACACGGATATGTGGGAGTAAAAAGAATGGGTTTAGTGACAGGTTGAGGGGGGTTGTTTCATGAATGTTGAGTATGAAGTGCTCAATCTGTAGCAGCACATTGAATATAAAAGTGTGTGGCACACAAAATGAACCAGAAATAAAGAGGCAGATCTAGAGGGCATGAACAGGCTGGAGTTATCACAAGAAAGGATGAGATTAATCAGGTATACAGGGACACACGAAACAAGATAGTCCAAGAGAGGGAAAGGAATGAACAGCCAGATGACTGAGGATGACTAGAATACCAGGGCCCAGAAGTCAAGGATAGATAAAGATAATGCTTTGAGTGGCCAAGAAAGAAGTCAAATAAGACAAAAGGTGAAAAGTGCACATGCAATGTTGCAAGAGGGAGAAAACCATACACTTTTCCAAGTGTAGTCCCAGTGATCTGAAGGTGGGGAAGCCAGAAACAGAGGTCTGAAGAGTGGATGGGAGGTGATAAAATGGAGATATTAAATATAGACCTTCCCCATGAAAGAAGAGAGAATGAGTGTGGAATCTGGGGGAGTACCTGGGGATGGGAGGCTGGGCTGTGTCCACAAGCTAATGGGGTGCAGTCAGTGGAGAGGGAGGGATAGATGGAGTAACATTCCTGAAAAGCGTAGAAGGGAAGGGATCCAGAGAATGGGATCCATTTTTCAGTAGATAAAGAATGTTTGTTCTGGTCCCTCAAGATGGGAGGAGGAGGGGCTGAGTGCAGATACTATTATGTAAGTCCTATGGCAGGTAGTTGAGGGAGTTTGACTGATGTCTTCTATTTTTCTGTGGGAGGCAAGGTCATATGGAGACTAAGGGAGAGACAGGGGTCCTGCCTTTTAGAGCAGAGGAGGCAGTTTAAGTATTTAAAAAACAAATATTTTATTTATTTATTTGACAGAGATCACACGTAGGCAGAGAGGCAGGCAGAGAGAGAGAGAGAGAGAGAGAGAGAGAGAGAGGTGGAAGCCGGCTCCCTGCAGAGCAGAGAGGCCAATGTAGGGCTCCATCCCAGGACTCTGAGATCATGACCTGAGCCAAAGGCAGAGGCTTTAATCCACTGAGCCACCCAGGCTCCCCCAGAGGAGGCAGTTTAAAACAGCTGCCTCACAGAAGATGAAAACTGCCCATAGACACATCATGGGACTCCCGAATGTCATTAAGGGCTGAGTTAAGATTAGGGACCATGAATTAATACTGTTTCTAATTCAGAGTGATTTTTTTTTTTCTCCACAATTACCCAGTAATCCAGGATTAAGTGTGGAGCAGGTGACAAGTTGAATTCATTTGGGTTTTGAGTTCCACACAGAACTCACCATAAGATCATTACAAAATAAGAAATTAAGGATTTTGAGAAAAGTAGTTGCTGTGATGGTTGATGTCAGCTAGATGAGGAAGGACATGAAAAAAGGGAGTCCTGGGAGATGAGAAGAAAATAGGTTGATCTGTAAACTGGAAGTTTCTAGAAGGCCTAAAAATGGTATATTGGGGATCAGTGAATTGAGGTAATGTGGCCAACATGGAAAGATGGAGAAGATCATACAAAATAAAAAGGGCAAGGAATCCTAAAGATCAGGATGTCAGAAGGACTATCTAGTCCTAAAGAATGTTTGTTTTGGTCCCTCAAGATGGGAGGAGGAGGGGATGCGTGAAGATACTATTATGTAAGTCCTATGGCAGGTAGTTGAGGGAGTTTGACTGATGTCTTCTAAAGGCATCAAAGATGGTAGCAATACAGGGATGGGGAGAAATATGGAAGACAGAGGTGAATCTTTAAAGGATTAGGAGGAGTGCCTAGGATAGGAGGTCTTAGGCAAGAGTGCAAAGAAGGAGTATAGCAAAGCAGAGCCACAAGACAAACTCTTAAATGAGAGAGAATTATATAGGTCTGAAGAAACTTAATCCAGAATCAGTTGTTTTAAGCAAGGAGGACCAATTTCCAACTTTTAATGGCATGCAAATGGAGGAAGAACAGTCTCTACTTGAGGTATCTTGTGTGGCTAGGAGGGGTAGCATCCATGAAGCTTCTGGGCTCAGTGCAACTGACATGGATAAACAGAGGCTTTTGGTGATGGGAAGTCTTGCAGGGTGGATGAATGAGCAGACATCCTGGTGGTGCAGGCAGTGACCTCTGTTGCATTCTGCATCAATGGGAGTGGATATGTCTCAACTAGGATGATCAGTGAGGTAATTAAAGCTCCAGAATCAGCCAGACCTGGGCTGGGTCCAAGTTCTGTCACTCACTGACCATGAAAGCTTCTCTGAACATCTGTTTCTTCCACTACAAAATGAGGATAATATTATTAACATCAGAGTTGTCTTAAAACTTCCACAACATGATGCTTGTCAAACAGCATGGTGCAGTCAAATAGTAAGTACTCAATAAAGACTACTGTTATTTTTATTACAATTCTGGGTATACGCAATGCTGGAGCCCAAAAAGAAAGGGCTGTGCTTAATGAGATAACCTCTCAGTGAATGTGGGTGGAAGGAAAGTTGGGGGGTATGAGAGTTTGCCAAATGGAAAAAATGAAAATTGTTCAGTGGACAAGACCTTTATTTCTCAAGACAGATCATTAAACAATGTGCAATGTCAAAGAATCTGATTATCAGATTGATTTTCCTACTTTCCTATAATGGTGGGTCTAGGGATTCAGGATGATTTAACTTTTCCTTTGTTGACAAGAGCAAAGTGTTTAGAAAGAGTTGCTGGGGGAGAGAGCTGTCACTTCCACACCTCATTTAAACACCCCAGCCCTGCTTACGCAGTCTGCTGAATTCTGATGAGAGAGTTGTATTCTTACAACAGACACCATTGTCCACATGTAGACACACCACGGTAGTTCCCAAGTAGAAGACAAAGATCACTAGGAAGTGGAGACTTTCTTGAGTTTATTCCTCTGATGAAGGGCCCTTCCCCTGCAACAATGTGAATCTCCATGCAGGGGATGGGGATCTCTCCTCCTGTCTCTTTACAACCTCTATCCCAAGGGCCTTCAAAAGGAAGCAGCCTGCTCAATGGTTGTGGTGCTTTTCCTGAGGGCATGGAGGATAGATTATATGATTTAAAACACAGCCCTTCCATGACCCAACTTAATCCCAGCACATAATTTCCTGGAGCCTGATTAAGGCTCCTGGTGGTCACTGGCCCTGGTGATATGCTCCTTCTGAAACTATCCTCTTTGATCTTAACTTTTTTTTTTTTTTTTTAACCCTGAGAGCTTTTGGCCTACTTTTTGTTGTTTACATTTTATACATTTTCCAAAACCCCAAAGTTTTCCTTCACATGGTACTTATTCAATAATTTTATAAATAAATACATTCCTTTGATTTGAAGTGAGTTGGGAGGGGAGAGTATCTGGCTCTCCACTTCTCTGCCTATCTGATAAGTATGTAGAAATTAACAGCCCAGACTCTGGAACCAGACTGTTGGGAGACTAAATCATAGGTCTACTGCTTCCTATGTATCCTTGAGCAAGTTGCTTAATCTCTCTGTACCTCAGTCACCATCTGTAAAATGGGGATATAACAACAATATCATGGAGTTGTTTTGAGGATTAAATTAGTTCAAAAATACAATGTGCTTAAAACAGTGCCTAGTGCATAAGAACTTAAGAATATAGACATTTTAAAAAAAGATTTATTTATTTTAGAGAGAAATCAAGCATGTGGTGAGGGGGAGGGGGAGCTCTGAAAGAAGGAGAGAGAAATTTAGCAGACTCCATGCTCAGCATGAGCCCAACGGGAGGCTTGATCTCACGATCCTGAGATCATGACCTGAGCCAAGACCAAGAGTCAGATGCTTAACCGACTGCACACCCAGGCACCCCTGGAACTACAGATATTTTTGTATTATTTATCTTAGCATCCAGCACTGGAATGCCTCCTGGGAAAAGGGGCAGGTGGAGCTTAATAATTTCTTTTGAGGTAGATGAGATCTTCAAGTTGTGGGTGTTCATAAATGCCAAATTATCATGAACTATCATGAGATAGGAACCTGATTTATCAATCTCGCTCCTTAAATGGAACAAGAGATGAGAAATGAGATGAAAGAAAGGAGGAATAGAAGGGAGAAATCAGTGATGTGGAGAGAGGCTGACACTGGGTGTGATAAAGGGTTTGTGAAATCCCTTCGTAGTGAGGTGGCTGGAAGACATTTCTGGATGTGCTACTCTGTTCTACTGACAGTTTTTTCATGGTGGTGATAGAGATTTCTCCTCTGGGACCTCTCTGCTTGGTGTTGAGTATGGTCTATTTTTCTTATACATGTGCAAGTGGATATTTTAGATACTCAAAGAAATAGTTTTGTCCTGTGCCCCACCTCCTCCAAGCTGGGTCTTTACAGAATAAGATGGAGACACCCATCTAGATACATACCCTCAGAGGCAAAAGGCTCCAGGGTTCCTGGGAACTTGCTGAAGTATCAGAGAAGGTTTTGGGTGTCTACAGGCTGCAGAGTGGGGGACAATATGAAGCAAATTTTGCTGAGCTCTCAAAGGTGAGAGAGATCCCTGTTGACATCTCAACCAACATTTACTGAGAAATGTTATGTGATTGTCGCTGAGAGAGGTCCACGAATGAAGCCCTATAACTAGTCCTGTGACATACTGCAGTGGCAGAGCTAAGTTTCCAGCCTAGTAGGAGGTGAACGTGGTGTATGAGGAAGTCTGGGGGACTCTGTTCCCCTCCTTGAACTGTACCCCCCTACACTCTTGTTGCCCTGAACTGCTCCCACATACTGAGACTTCTCTGAGATCTTATGGCTAGTAGCATTTCACATACAACCATATAAAAGATATAGATAGGGGCACCTGGGTGGCTCAGTGGTTAAGTGTCTCCCTTCAGCTCAGGTCATGATCTCAGGGTCCTGGGATTGAGCCCCATGTCTGGCTCCCTGTTTTGCAGGGAGTCTGCTTCTCCTCCTTTCTCCGCCCTCCCCCCCACCTCCCGCTCATGCTCATTCTCTCTCTCTCAAATAAATCTTTTTAAAAATACAGATAGATAGATTTCTTCAAATAGATTTCATTTAGTTCTTCTAACAACGCCAAGAGGCAGATGATACTGCCATTTTGAAGAAAGGGATAATGAAGAAAGAAAATGTGTAGTTACAGGTGTGAATGGGCTTTAAAGGCTGATATGTCATAATCTGGTTGATGGCTTTGCCACGTTCTACTTGTAGGACCTTGAGAAAACTTAACTTCTAGGAGCTTCAATTTGCCTTAAACAAAGAGATTTTATAGGATCATGTAAGGATTATAACAAAATACTGATCTCTTGGAAAATACCAATAAAACAGTGTGTTGTTCTTTGGTTATTCCTTTGTAGACAATTTTTCACATCTGTAGACACTCTGTACCTAATAATTTAGAGACAAAAGTTAAGTAAATGATCTTCTTAAACTAAGCCACCATAATCATGTTAACTCTTGCATATAGTTTACAATGAATTCATATGCTCTATGTGGAAAAAATATGCTTAATTTATCTGCCAAGTTTTTATGAAAACAAAACAAAACAAAAGGTGGAAGAGGTAGCAGGAAAAAAAAGGGAAGAAAGAAAAATATCCTTTATGTAGTCTTTTGCTGTGGACATTATATATTTCCTCTCCAACAGAGAGAACAAAAATCTTAAAACCGGATGGTTCATACTTAGAAGGAGCCAGAGCTAATCTGGAATTAGCTGGTTCTGAATGGCCAGGTAGAATTGTGTATGGGCCAGTACAAGCAGGGTCCTCTGGCTTATTATTCTCCTTTTAAAGTTCCAGATAATAAAGAAGGACACTCCCCCAACATGTTCTGGCTTGGAGCCTATGCCCCGGTCATATTGGTGAGCAATGGTGTAAGTGTCCGTTGCCCAGATGCATATGCAAAGGATGGGTTGCAACTTGGACTCTTGATTGAGAAACCTTCTGCGCTGCTGAAGAGGAGGGTCTACTTCTTCCTCTTCTTTCCTCCTGAGGCTGAGATGGGGAGGCACTGAGGGCCTCACACAAGACTGATTTGGATGAAAGGATCTTTGTGAAGAGAGTCCATTTGTCAGCTCCAGGGCCATTTTGGTGAATGATTTAACTATAGTCACTCTGCTGCTGGCAGCAACTTTTACATCAAAACCCACAATCCCACCTTCACCAAGCAATCTATAAGCACATACTTGGTGCACACCTATGCTGACCTGATGCTTTGAGGAGCTTTTTTTAAGTTTCTAAGTGTTTCATTTTTATTTGCATTTGAGGAATTAGGGAAGAGAGAAGGTAACACACACACACACACCCCAAACTAAAACAACAACAACAACAAAAAAAACAAAAACCAAACCAAACCAAACCAAACAAAACAAAAAACACTTTAAAAAGGGAGACTTTTTCAGGGAGTTTAGCCAATGTTCCAAAGAGCTGTGTTGATGAAATGAAGCAGCTCAAGTGAAAACAAATTGAATTTGGAAAAAAAATTTACTCCACCCAGTGGCAGTTGGAGCTTCCATTCTGAGTTACTTCTAATGTCCTGGAGCCACGTTTACTTTGCTGAACAGACTAAATCATTTAATTTGTCAGCTTTTCCTTCCCTCTGCCAGACCTCACTCAAGAAACGCTTCCAGGGCCATGGGAGCTCACCAAAGCCTTGGCCTGCCTGAGTCACTCCCTGGGGGCCACGTATCCACAGTGCAAGGTTCTCTGTCTTAATTCAAAGCTGCTCAAAGTCAGGGGAGAGTGCTTCTGCTTCCATCCACAAAGTAGGTCAGAAGTATAGGATGATACCAATAGCTAGTATTTTACTGAGTATTCTTTGTTCCTGGCAAGTAGCATATTGAGAGCTCTAAACCTATTTATTCATGAATCCTTCACCATCATGGATACGGAGAGCTAATATTCTTCTGGCTTTACAGATGAGGTGCCTGGGGTTCAGAGAGTAAACAACCTGATCAAGGTTATACCACAGTATTAAGCTTCAAAACCAGGTGGTCTGCCTTTGAACATAAGAACACTGAGTAACAGTGCAATTTACCACTGAGCAGTGCACTCAGTACTGGGATGTCTGCAGGATGGTGGGGACACAGTGATGCACTGGCATAAGCTTTTGCTCAGAACAAGATGAAATTCTAGAGAAAAAGCAAGCATATGAGTAAACGACAGTGACTGTGTAAGCAAAGCCTAGGAGTACAGAGAAGAATGACAAATTAGCTTTATCTCAGGGTTAAGAAGGGGTCTAATAAAGGAAGATTTGAAGAGAAGGTAATGCTTAGACAAGAACTGAAGGATAAAAAGGAGAGACCAATAGGGTCAAAAGCACAGAGGTGTGGACATAAATGGTGTGGCAGTTAAGTACAAAGAGTCTAGAGTTGCTCTAGGGTCAGCTGAAAGGGAATAAGCAGAGAATGCTAATGATCACCATTATCTAACTTTCCAGCTTCCTTTGTAGTTAAGGTGGAGCAATACTGTGATTTCATTTCTGGCCGACAGAATGGGACAAGAAGTGACAATGCAGGTCTTCCAGGTCTGGAGCATAACCCTTCCATGGGTGATCCTTTCTTTCTCTATATTCTGGCAGTCAGAAAAACAAACAAAAACTCTGAGAACCCAGAGAAGGACCCATAAGACCAAAGGAAAAGAGGGTTCTGAATTATTGCCCAGAGCAATCATCCCTCTCTCAACTGACCAACATCACATGGTGGCATGGGTAAAAAAAGAAGCTCACTGTATTATTCTGCTAAAATTCTGGGATTATTTGTCCCAGCACTTGGTCTACCCTGGCTAATCCTGGAGGTCAGTTAGAGGAGAGTATCAGCCGAGTCATTGAGAACCTTGCTCACGGGAAAGAAGAGCATAGGACTGGCCTTTAACATGATTGGGAGCTACTGAAAATTTTAAGCAAAGGAGTGTCTCAAATCTATAGTTTAGGAAGTTTGTTCTGGATGCTGCATATTCAATGAGCTGGGCTAGAGACAAGATGGTAGGAATGAGAAGAGATGTGTGTGGCTAGTGGTCTATCTGTGCAGTCCACTAGAGTGGACCTACCTCATATCATCTTATTCTATTGTTTACGCTGTGGACGTTGCACATAGAAAGCCTTGTAACAGAGATTCATGCAATGTTATAAATGAATGAATGACTTCACTACTGCCAATTACTTTAGGCCAGTCCCCGTGGTTGGTGTTGATCTGCATTATCTCATTTAAATTCACGATTTAAATCTGCCATCTAATGGGTGAGGAGACAGAGACTGAGACACATTATGCTACTTTCCCAAAGACCTAGAGCCACTAAATTCTAGATCTGAGACTTGAACCCAGGCCTCGGACTCCAGAGTTCATAATCCTTTTATTACACCTTGCTTGCTCGGTCATGTTCAAGTAGGGAGGAAGTTTTGGGGTTGAGTTTGACAATCCTCCTGGTAGAGAATCCCTTTCATCACATGCTATTTATGTGGATTCTGCCTGGTATATGTAGTGACAGGAAACAGCCTCTAGTACCATGTTCAATGAGACTTAGAAGCTTTTGGGTCCTCAGATATGGTGAGAAAGCCTTTCATTTTACGCAGGATGGAAATGTAGTCTAGAGAATGGAAAGGATTACTGGGCCTGCAGTACATTGTTTCCTTTTCTTGGGGATGCCCTGTGGGGAAGAAATGTGAGCTGGTCAAATCTCCTTATAAATATGCTGGAAGGATTCCAGGGAAAACCACAGGTGGTATTTCTTAGGGGCCATCTTTACCTTTAGAGAACCTTTAACAGCATGTACCTTAGCGCTCTAGGATTGCTTATGGCCAATAAACCCAGAATCTACAGATTCATGGAGCATGGCTTTCTGAAAAAGTGTATAATCCATGTGATCACTGGAGTATAAAATGGAGATGTTTCATGACCAAAAAGTTTGGCTTTCAAATAGGTGATGTGCTTTTAAACTTCTTTTAGAGACGTCTATGGGACATCTGGGTCAGAGCAAGTCCTAATGTGACAAGAAAGGGTCCAGGAAGTAGCATGGACAGTCCTGAGCTTCTCCCAGCTTCCCCTGTGCCTTGAGATTACTTGTAGCTTTGAAATTACTCATAAAGCTTGATACCTGGTACCATACTTTACTCTTGTTGAGTCTAATTGGAGAATCCAATGTTTGTGTTATCTCCAAAGGCTACTGCTTTATCTAAGATCACATGGTGTGGCAATAGAAGATCTTACCTCAGAACTCCTGTCTCCTAGATCCCAAATCAGTTTAATGTTGATGTTTCCTTTGTTCCTACATCTTCCTCATCTTCCACATCTTCTTTTGTGGTTTAGGATGATGATGATGGTGATGACTAAGACAATGATAGCACTGGCAACTACCTTTTAATAAATACCTACTATATATAAGACAAAATGTCCTATATGTCCTATGTCCTATATAACAAATAACACAAATATAAACATCCACTATTCACTCAAGAAAAATACATATAGAGCCTGTAATAGGTGGCACCTTATGAAACTTCTAATATTAAATCTACAAAATAGTCATTTCATATGGCTCAACCTAATACTATATGCCAAGTAATCTAAATTAGGTGGTCAAGGGAAGCCTCTCTGAAGATCTTTGATCTGAATGACAGGAGGGAGCCTAGTATATACTATAGGGAGACTATTGCATGAAAAGGGAAATTTCTACTATAAGGCTCCTAGGAGGGAACCAGTTTGGGAACTTGAGAAACCAGAAGAGTACTGTGATGGCTGGGGCAGAGGGAATGAGATAAAGAGGGACAGAAGTCAAATTTGGACAAGTTGGTAGGAATCAAACCATTGGTTTGGCAGGACTAAAGAGCTTAATTTTTTATCCTAAATAGGTTTTGACTTGGAGTAGGAGAGGGGGAAATGAGATGTGATTTACATTGTTAAAGAGTCTCTCCAGCTGTCAGGTGAAGAAAAGTTGTTAGGGGCGTAACAGTGAAGATAGGGGGATATCGTATGATGCTCCTATAATGGTCGTGTATGAGCTAACAGTGGCCTAACCTGAAGTGACAGCTCTGAGGATGGAGATAACTACTTGGATGTGGAATTTATTTTGGTTGCTCCTTGCTCCCAAAAACCACATTATAAAAGCTCTTTTGGATGTTTCAAAGAATGCTTGCTAACAATCTCTCAGCTTGGAGGAAGCTGTGGACACTGACAAGGGTTGTACTCACTTCCTTTGATGTATCAGTTATGAGTAAGATGTAATTACAAATTAATTCTCTCCTTTGTCTCAGAGCAGGATTTGCTTTGGGTGGTGGCAACATTTGAAAGAAGGCATCTTTAGCAGCCCTCTTAGCTAAAGGTCCTGTCTTTGGTATGGGGAAAGCTAGACACCAGAGCTCATATGCTCTTCTCCAGAAAATGAAACTGCTTCCCAGTGCAGAGATAATTAGACAAAAGTCTCACGACTGCAGTGAACAGAAAAGAAGGGCTATGATGGGCAGATTCTTGGCATTGCTGTTCAGGATACACAAGGGCTTGCCCGGTGACCAGGAGAGTAGGGGCCACTGAGGAAAATTGGCTGAGGATTAATTGAATGATGAAGAGGAGGAGGATGAGGAGGAGAGGAAAGGGAGATTGGAGTCTGGGACAGCGCCCGGGCTGCCTTTGTAGGCAAGTTCCCTAACAACGCGTTCTGGGGGAAGGCAGGGTTGATTGAAGCTTAATTCAGATTCTTTGAATGTGCCTTAAAGAGACAGACTAAGGAATGATCTGATGAAATGCAACGGGAAGCAAAACTTGGCAGGGGCACAGTGGCAAATGAGCTGAGAATATGGGGAGATATCCTGCCAAGACCCTATTCCCCCAGGACCACCCTCGGCGTATCCGGAGAAATCAATCAAATGGACGGGACTGGATGGCTCCCACAGAACAGCAGTGGGGGACCCCTGTAAGGGTTGGGGGTCTTCCTTTTACAAACAGGATTTGAGACTCAACAGAGCATTAAGACGGGTCAGTGAAGACATAGGGGAGGCACTCAAAGTTTTTTAATATCCTGTGGGTGACTCAGCAGTGCCAAACGCTATGCCCATTCCTGGACTGTGCCCAGGGAATTATAGCCCTGCCTCCCAGTTCGTGTGAAGGCCCAGGAGCAGGGAACGTGACATGATTTCAATGTCTACCATACTGGGGAAATTTGTGAGAACTTTGTACAGAGTTCAAAAAATTCATCAACTCACTAAACATTCCCTGTCCTTGTTCTTGAGCAGCCCACATCTCCCAGTGCTGCCTCTTTCCTCTCTTGGATGTACTCCTCTCTAAAAGTCAAGTTTATTGTACTTGTGCCTTTGTTCAGGTAGTCAAATCTCCATGAATGTCTCCTTATAGGCTTCTCACAGGGTCATCTGTCGAGGTTGTCAAAATTAAAAGTGGGAAAAAACTTGCTATTATGGACTCCTTTCTAAATTATAAACTCCTTCCTGCCCCCCTCACCAATTTCATAAAAAAAATCTCTTTACAACATCCAAAGTGCTTTACCCATTACAATTCTGCATCTCACTCTCATTTTGTAAACTCGCTATCATTATCCCCAGGTGACCGGCAAGGAACCAGACTCAGAGGGGAGAGATCTACCCAAAATCACATGGTACACTTCACGGGGAAGAAGGATCTGGAACCTGGGTCTTCTAGTCTCCACCTTGATCACTTATCTTTATGCAATGATGTCTTCACTATCTTCTTTTCTTCTTCTGCCATGTCAATGGGTAAAATAGGACAAAATAATATTCCCTATTCCCATATCCACACAAACATGATACAGCCTCTAGACTACTTTCCTTTAGCTCAGCTGAGACAAACTCTCATCTGGAAAAAATTTGTTTCTTGACATTTCCAGTCTCATTGACTGCCCCCTCCAACCTCATATTTTTTGATCCAAAAAATCTCTCCCATCCAAACTACTCATAATGATTAAACACACACACACACACACACACACACACACACACACACATGAAATTATTAGTTCATACTACTATCTGTTCCTTTGCTTATACTCTTTTCCCTATTCCAATTTCCCTCCCCAACCTTTGACAGGGAAATTTCTGGAAACAGGAAACATCCTTTAAGCCTCAGGAATGTACCCTTCACTTCAAGCTGGCATGAATGGGTCATCTCCACTCCCACAGCCACTCTGTTTTCTCCACCACAGCACTCACCAGATTACATTATTAATGCCTATTCACATGGCTTGCTTCTTCCTCTGGCCCAGAATCCCCTTGAAGGCAGGGACTTCCTATCTTCATCATTTAACACAGATCTTAACCCATCATAGCAGGTACTCAGGGAAATATTTCTTATTCTGGTCAAAATCACAAACTATATATAGTTACATTTCCATGCAATTAGTTTTAATAATTAAACAATCATTTTCTTATTTCCAGACATAATTTTATTGGCATTTTCCTATAATTTTACATATAATAAAATACACAGTTCTGACATGTTGAGTTAGATGAGTTTTGACTTTTATATATACCTGAGTAACCACTACCTCAAACAAATTATAGACTATTTCCCAATGTTTTCTTCCTTGATTCCAGCCCAAAGGAAAAGTCTCCTAAACACCTTGGCCAAGGCTAAGAAACCCAGTTTTAAATAAGTATCTCAATGTGAACTGTCCTCTACAAGTACAAACCTTGGCCTAAGGGACCACGACAGCTGGAGCCAACTGGCAGGATCATGGTGAATGATGCAATGCATGGCATTACTCTTCTGAACAGAAATGGCACTGTTGGTGATACATAGTTAGCTGAATAACATTTTATGTCCCTCTCATTCATGGCCAGTGGTCAGTGCAAAACCCTATTTTCTCCTGGTTTAAGCAGAGAAGTTCCAAAGAATCCAAATCAGCCAGGGACAGATAATTGAGCTCAGGGTCCCACATAATCCTTAGGCCTGTGGCCTGGTTTTCATTTGGTCCTGGAGGATATCTTTTCCTTCCATGAGTTGTGAGCCAATGTTTTTTGTTTTTTTTTCCTGCTGATTTATGCCCTCCTATAAATTAACAGAGACCTTTCAACTGGGAACTCCACATCCCAAAGGCATGAATCTTCCATAAGTAATTCCTCCCTGAGGAATCCAGAGTTAACTCTCAATTACATACTGTGATGGAGATGCATTGTGGCTGAAATGATATAAATGCTACTTATATTCAAGTTGGAAATGCCACACCAAGTCACAGGAAGAGATCAGTTGGATTTGTGTTCCAGAAGTATGAAAGCTTTGCCTGTTCTGGGCAGAGGAAGGGGTCTCATCATGTTTTTAGCTATAGTAAATATTGGCTTATTAAACACTTCTGGTGAGATACAGATACAGGGCCATGGGAACACAGTGTCTCCTCTCAAAGCATCCCCAGCTCGTGGTGAAGACAGACACATCTATAACTATACTACAAGCTAATATTTTCCACCTGTTTGGAGATTATTTTTACCATTATTTTAGTGACTTAGGCATCTAAAGTTATAATGAAATGGAAAAAAAGGCACTAAATCTCAATTTTTACTAAGTCTGGTACTATATGCCTTCAATTCATTCCTCCTTTGCTTCAAACATTCAGAAAGTACTGCTAGGTGCCAGATATTGTGCCAGGGACCAGGAATATCGTCATAAAGAAGAGGTAATCCTTGCCCTCAAGGGTTCATAGCTGTGGTAGCTAAGAATCTGTGGGCTGCGTTCCCACCAATTGTACACTAGATGGATATAGGTGTGGAGTGAAATACAGATTCAAAGTTGGAGGTCAAAGACTTACGTATTAAGATGATTTTTTTTTTCCTTACTGAGAAAGGAAAAAACGGGTTATAGTAGAAATGTTCAGAACTAGGAGTCAGGAGATCTAGTGTCTACTCCCAGATCCTTTTCCCATTAACTGGCAATTTTATTAAAGTCAATTAAACTCTTAGCTATAATTTCTTTATACATACAATAGGGACACTGCTTGCCTTGCAAATTGAAGTGTGTGTGTGTGTGTGTGTGTGTGTATGTATTTTATAAGAATCATACACTGTATAATTCATTCTACTACACTTTCATCCTTCTTCTAAATATTTATCCCGTATAATAATTAATGGTTTTTTTTGTGTCTGTGACTGCTATAACAAATTACCACAAACTTGGTGACCTAATGGAAAATTATTCTTTCACAGTTCTGGAGGTTAGAAGTCTAAATTGTATCACTGGGCTGAAATCAGCAGTCCAGTGGCTCTAGGGGATGATCTGTCCCTTGCCTCTCCCAGCCTCTAGTAGCCACTGGCATTCCTTGGCTTGTGGCCACATCACACTCCATGGTCCCATTGCTTCTGTTTGTAATCTCCTCCTGCTTCCCTCTTACAGGGACACTTGTGATTACATTTAGGGCCCACCCAACTAATACAGGATAATTTCTCCATCTCAAGGCCCTTAGCTTAATCACATCTGAAAAACATATTTTTGCCATATTAGGTAACATGTACAGGCTCCAAGTATTAGAAAATCTCAAACAGAGCCATTATTCAGATTACCACATCCTATATTCATGTGTTTACCTGGCACTTTGGGAGTTGATGAACTATATGAATTAAGAATATAGGATCTGGAGTCAGAGGAACTATTCCTGAGTATTGTCTCTGCCACTTCCTAATTATGACCTTGGGTAAGCAACCTCTAATATAATAGTATGTTTCATATGAGATTATTCATATGAATTATTTAGCACAGTTAGTTAGGGCACTCAACAGAAGCCAGCAATGGTCAGTAGGAGCCATTCATAGCCTAGAGTTGGAAGTTCTTGTCTCTTCCCCTAGAAAACTCAAGATCTGTTGGAGAAAATGTGAAATACACAGTTTCAAAGAAGTTCAATAGCTGCTATTAGCAAGGGAAGGTCAAGGCTTGGGAACCCAGGATTGTGTATTATAACCTGAAAGAAAAGAAGTGATAGTGTCTTGGAATCTTGGTGGGTAAGAAATAGTTAACTCAAAGGAAGAGAGTCCAGGGAGAGTATGTGATTACAATAAAAAGAGGCAAGACAGAGCAAGAGGCTTACTAAGGAATAATGTGCAGTCTGGGCAGCACCTGAGAGTCGCCAGTGGCTGGTCCATCCAGGGCCACCAGGGCCAGGCAGGGTCTGTTTCCTGGGCGTGGAGCCTGTGCAGTTGTACACGCGCTGTACTCAGAAAGACTTTGTGCCTTCTTGAACACCTTGCTGCTGTTGTCTTAAAATTCCTAATAATGATTTTTTTTTTAAACAAGGAGTTCTGCATATTCATTTTGCTCTGGACCCTGCAAATCCTGTAGCCAGTCCTGGTGCCAAAGAAATGAGTTTAGGCTTTTTCTTAAGGACAAGAGCTTCCTATGAAAGACTTTTAAACAGAGGCAAACATGATCAGACTTGCGCTTTAGAATTGTCAGTCTCAAGTTGTTTCTGGGGAGACTGGTGGATGGGACGTCAGCGGGAAAGGTGTTGTAACAACTGAGGTTGGAGGGTCTGGCCTGTGGCAGAAGGGAGAGTTAGAGGAAGGAGACAACATCAGATGTGATATATTTAGTGCCAACACGCAGTGGTGTTGGATGCCGAATGTAAAGAGGAGAGAGAAGATCAGGATAACTCCCATATTTTTATCCCAAATGATGGAGAGTGGCAAAGCCACTGATGAGACAGGGAACCCAGGCAGCGAGTGGTGGCAAATTCTAGAAAGAATAATGCTTTTTAGTTGGAAAGGATTGCAAAATTCCCCTCTTCCTCCTCTCCCTCACCTCCCTTTTCCTTCTACCTCCGCACCCCTTCCTTTTTCTCCTGTTCATGAACCTGAGAACATGGGTTACAACCCAATAGGAAAGAGTGAGGCTGATTTCAGACTTTATAGAAATTGTCTTTCCTGTCTGTTCCTCAGACAGCTTTCAAGGTGCCAAAAGCTCTCCTACCTTGGCAGTCTTTTTCCTGCCAGCCTGATCCCTCCTTCTGGAAGGTCTTTGTCTAAGTATCCTTACCTGCCTCCTCACACCCATGTGTTCACACACACACACATTTCGCCCACTCCCATCCTCCTCCTTACATCAGGAAGGTCTTCACTATTTTAAAGCATTGCCTCCCAATGCCAGGGCCATGGAAGCGCGTGCGCACACACAGACACACACACACACACAGTGCATTCTCCAGTATATACTTCACTGATTCCGGTCTTATCCATCTTTTCAGCACTATCATGACTACAATAAAATTTTAATGATTATTTGTGTAATGCCCTTCTTTCCCATTAATCTATAAGTACCAAAACACAAGAACCATGACCCCTTGGCTCACTAAGGCGTCTCTTGAACTTTTCTGAAGTACTATAAACGAATGAATGAATAATGAATGAATGTGGTCCATTACAATGATGCCATAAGGAGACACCAAGCACACAGAGGCATAGGGCAAGTCTTTGGGAAGAGCCCGTATATCCAAACCAAGTAAAATGTGTCTCTAGTTAGAAAAACCCAAGAACAGCAGCTCTAATAGCGGAATATTGGACTACCTTATTATAATGAGACTTACTGGTTAACAGTTTACAGTTCATAAACTGTCTTCACTTGGATTGTCTCTTATGCTCCACAAGGAACATTGAATCAGAGGAATTACTATTCTCAATTGCAAATGATAAAAGAAGTCTTGGGGAGATGGTGTCACACAGACAAAGGGGCAGGATTGGTATTGAAAGCCAGGTGCGTTTGGCTCTGAAGGCTGTGCTTTCTTCTCCACGCCTTGGTGCTTCTTAAGCAGACTGACAGTTATGAGCACCAATTCTGTGCCAGGCTCTGGCTCTGCACTTGGGCTATGGAGATATACCTGCCTCCTCGCAGTGAGAGGTAAATGGACAAGTAGACAAGACAGGCTCATAGCCAGTGTGCAAGGAGGGGATGTCTGAGTCAGCTCTGGGGTTGGCTTGGCGCCTGGCACCAGGACATTGAGCCGGCAGGGGCCTTGCCTTCCTGAGAGACAGGGCTAATCCCTGGCATGCCAGGGTGGCGGAGTACTTGGGGAATGATCTCAGAGACAGACAGGGAGGGCCCTGGCCTTGCTCGCTCACTGCTGACGGTCACAGCTCCTGGCCTGTCCACTAATGGTGGAGGAGGGTCAGAGTTGCCCTCCATTTTCAATCCTTTCATGAACTTTGCCTTCCTTCTAGTCTTCTCCTGTTTTCTAGCACCTTCTCTTCCTGGACACCCATCAGGCCTCACTCTTTGTCCTCAGCTCTGATTAAAGAAATAACTGACGAGGATTGACAGTGATGCTACTGCAGAGGAGAAGAGAAGGGACCTGTGTGTATTAAGAAGAGATTATGTTGCATGCAAAAGTCACACTGACCCTGAGTGGTGAAGCCTTGCTTGTGGGGTACCATTCAGTGTGGTTGTGTTTTTATGAATGTGTGGATATTTGGGGTAAAGTGATGAACTATGTCGCAGAGAAAGATAACTTCTTCGTTCATTTTGGAGTAGAGGAAAGACTGTCTTTGGAGGGGCCTGTGATTTGGTGTATTTCTGTACTCTGCCATTTAAAGGCAGCCATGGCAAACTGCCTTATCATCTTGAGGCTTGCTTCCACCCAACATTATAGTGCAGACAACAACAGTACTTGTCCTACGGGATGATAGTATGAATTCAATCAGAGAAACATGGGAAGTGGTTGACCTAGCATTTGTTATAGGACAGAATTTGCAGGGTCCAGTGTAAAGTGAATATGCTTATATTCTTAACTTAAATACGATTTATTTAAATCCCAGAGCTGTTGTATGATTTATTTTAAGATTTTATTTATTTATTTATTTGACAGAGAGAGATCACAAGCAGATGGAGAGGCAGGCAGAGAGGGAGATAGAGGGAAGCAGGCTCCCTGCTGAGCAGAGAGCCCGATGCGGGACTTGATCCCAGGACCCCGAGATCGTGATCTGAGCCGAAGGCAGCGGCTTAACCCACTGAGCCACCCAGGCGCCCTGTTGTATGATCTTTTATTCAACCCACATTTAGTCTGATCCAGTGGACACAAGGTGGAGAACATACAAATAAGACAGTTTGCTCTCAGGACCTAATTTAGGAGAAGAGACAGATATATGAAAACAGTACCCAATGGGTTAGAAGCATTAACTGAGGTAGAAAAATGACAAAGAAGAAACATGCGACCACAGAAGAGAATGAAATGGTTTCTGAACTGTGGGTTAGAGAGAGTCAGAGAATCCTTAATAGAGGGAGCAACTGTCCCTCCCACCCCCAGGGACATCCAAGGAAAGGGACTGTCTTACGGAAGCCACAGAGGTATCCAGGGACTTGGTCAATGTGAGGGCTTCCTTGCAATGTCCATTTACCAACCTGATGTGAAGGTTATTTTGTGGACTCAGAGACTTTGGGATACGTATGCGTTGGGTGATAAGAAATGGAGAAGTCAGAACATTTAAGATCATGGGCTTTGGAGTCAGCAATCTGGGTCCAAATGTACTTCATCACTTCACTTACTAGTTTTGCCAGCCCAGGCATCTTAGTATCTCTGGGTCTCCCTTTTGTTGTCTATAGAAAAACGGTGCTAGATACCACCTTCATAGAGCAGCCCCAAGGATATGGGCACAATACTTAGTTCAGCAGCTGGTACCCAATAAATGATCACTGTGTGTGTGTGTGTGTGTGTGTGTGTGTGTGTGTGTGTGACAGAAAAGGCAACAGGAGGGAGAAAGAGAGAGACAATTTATGCATATGAATTCGCATTTCTGGAGTACTTACTCTCCATGGTAGAAAATAAGGTAATTATTATGCATACATGATCATGTGAAATGGTTCTATTGAGCCCATTTCACAGATGAGAAAAATGACGTTTCAGAGAGACTAAGTAATTTGTCTTAGGCCACATGGCTAGAACCAGGAGAGCCAGAATTTGAGAATGGAACCAGATTGTTTGGTACAAAAACACTTCTATATTAGTTGTCCTTCTGAGACCTCGTCAAGTGTAAGCTGCCCTCCTTGGTCTTGAGTCACGCCTTGTGGCTATCGAATCAACATGTGGCCAATCAGAATTAGACCCCTTGAATCATAAAGCCCCAAGAAAAATAACAAGTTTCATTTCTTGGGAGATGAAGGGTCACACCCAAAGCTTGCTCCAAAGACTTAAAGGAAGGGAAAAGAAGGAAGGAGCGATGGTTTTACTCAAAAAGTGACACACGTTTTTCCAGGGGCCAGAGAGGGGATGGAGATAATGAGCAAAGTGGTTTTAAACTTTTTATTCAGTTTTTCATTGTTGCTTCAGGCTTGGACAAGGGTGCACTACTGGATCTTGCACAAAAATGGAAGGAAAGAGAAGGTTTTAAACTGCAAGTCTAAGGGAAACCCTTTCCCCTGCCAGAGTCACATGATACGGCCTGCACCTAGACACCAGGTCACATTCTACTGGTCTGGTTATCTCTGGGAAGGGGACTCTGTGTGGAAACTAAAGGGTGAGGGAGAGGTTTGGGGAAAGATAGGCCTCAGCTCTGAAATGGTGGGGTTTGCTTTGCACAATGAGTTTCTTGAATTATTTTGCTCCATTTCCCGAAGTTTGAATGGCACTGAGTGCTATGCCTTGTGCTAGGCTCTGCAGGGGCCCCTGCACTGGAGGAAAAGTGTCTGACTCTAAGTGATATGTTAGAGGAGTTTGTCTGCAGTACAGAAGCGGCACAGAGAAGGGCATGATGACCTAATGGGCCAAGTTCTCCTCAACTTATTTTAAACACACCAGGGAAATGTATCTTTCACAATGACCTTATTTCACTGAAGAAGGCGAGTGAATAAAATCTTTTAAGTAAAAGATGATTTAATAGAAATAAACATTATTGTATCCTATGGCAAGAAATTTTTATATAGAAGAATGAGCATAAATCCTAGTAAATTTAGTATATTCCAATATTAGTGTTACTACTAATAACAATAATGATAAAACTAATGTGGAAGGAAAAGTTCAGGCTTGCCTGATGGTTTTCCAGGACCACATGTAATGACAGAACACAGTGGAATAGGGCCTGTTTTTTACAGAGGAAAAGAAATTGGTCTCATTAATTTTATATCCAGCAGTAGTTTGTCTAATAAATCTACATTCTCAAACAAGCAGAATTCAATCTACAACATGCAAAACCTTCCTTCATTTTTAAGGAACATACACTAGACAAAGAATGCATGCAACATAGAGATAAAATAAGAACTTAGGAGTATAGAAGTCATAGTAAAAAGGGATGGTGGTGACCATTAATCCATTTATATAATTAACATTAATGACCCTGAGTGTTAATGTTACCTAGAAGAATAAAACTATTACAAAGTTTGATAATTAAAAAATATTTAAAGTCAGGAAAGGGGGAAACCAAGAATTCGAGAAATACTATTTATGGGTTGAAGCATATAATTTTTAAAAATGTCTCCACTGTCAATGCTTTAAATACTGTCCCCCATCCTTTAGGGGGTTTCAATAAATGGAATCTATTTTTGTAAAGAAACTTTAATTTAAAATTCAGGAACTCCTTTAGCTTCTGCTACATTCAAGAAACTTGAAAATCATCCTCTATGGGCACCAGGGTGGCTCAGTCAGTTAAGCATCTGCCTTCAGTATGGGTCATGATCTCGGGGTCCTGGAATTGAGTTCCCCACCAGGCTCCCTGCTCAGCAGGGAGTCTGCTTCTCCTTCTCCCTTTGTCCCTGCCCCATATTTGTGCTCTCTCTCACTCTCTCTCTCAAATAAATAAAAATCTTTAAAAAGAGAGAGAGAGAAAGGAAAAAAAATCCTCTATATTTTAAAATGGCCTAAAATTGGATGGTTATAATTTCACAGAGAGGCGACATATGGGTGATGTCTGGTTTCAAAAGTGTATTTATCTGTGCCTTTCTTCTTGATCAAAGCAGACATGCTAACAAAGGAGAAAAACAAGTAGAATTAGGTTGAAATGAAAATCTATGAAAGTGAAAAGGAAAAGGAATAGAGAAGAAAGAGATGTTGATCAGAAGTTAGGAAACATGAACTATATGCCTTTGGATTACTCAATACAAGAGTAAACAAATGTCCTTAGCAAAGGAGAATGTTGTAGGAAATACCTGTTGCAGTTGTGAGTTCTACAGAGATAGCCAACTCTTATTTTTTTTTAAAGATTTTATTTATTTATTTGACAGAGATCACAAGCAGGCAGAGAGGCAGGCAGAGAGACAGGAAGGGAAGCAGGCTCCTCATTGAGCAGGGAGCCCCGTGCAGGGCTCCATCCCAGGACCTTGGGATCATGACCCAAGCCGAAGGCAGAGGCTTTAACCCACTGAGTCACCCAGGCACCCCAAGCTAGACAACTCTTGATAGGCCTCATATTACATATGCCCTTTGTACTCAAAATACAACAGTTTCTTATATATTTTACCTTTGCAAAAGTCATCAGTCATCAGGACTTATATTTGTTGGAAACTGTCTTCTGTCATCTGCAATCTGTAACTAAAGAGAGTTATATTGTTCTTTCAATATATTCTTAGACTCTGATATCTGTCCCTGGTGACCATAAGCTCTGTGAGGATAGGGATTGTGTTTATTCATCATCCTTTAGAATCTGGCAATGTACCTCGTATATAGTGGTAATTAATATACCTTTCTTAATAGAATAAATTAATGAATGATGTATACATGGATATTAAGCCCTATTCCAAAGGTTACCTAGCAAGAGAGTTATAGAACTGGAACTTGATCCTTAGGTCTCTAACTCTAAACTCCCTCTGCTCCCAGCTATACCATTCTTGTTTTCATAAATTCTGCAGAAAAGAACAACAGAAATTCTAATCTTGAAACATATTGTCAAGTGTCAAGTGACACTCTGACAGTCCACACTGAACGTGGACCTGCCATGGATGGGTTATCCTTCTGATATGTTATGAGTTTGAATTTAAAAAAAGGAAAAAAATACTAGAAGGGATTATGTCTGCAAATATGAAAACATAAAAGATTATAATCCAAGTTCCTTAGCCACTCACACCACTTCTATAAAGGACTCATGGGTTGGAAAGAGCTCTCCATACACTCTCTACACAGCTCTCAGGTTTGTCTGCCGATGGGTGGGAGTTCGAGGATTCTATCCCCCTGATGGTACTGCCTCATCACATCATTGCAGGGGGCACTGTAAGACTTCAATGCAATGGTGACTTTGGTATCTTGGAAGATTGCTTTCTGTAATGAGATGTTAAAATAGGACCTTTTGTAATTTGTTTTCAGAATATACACTGCCAACTACTTCTACCTTCTAGAGCGCGGTGTTAGCTGATACGTGCGGAACTTGAAAAAAATAGGGTCAAAGGTTACGTGACCTCCAATAGTCACCTGAAGGGTATGAAAATTAGTGAAGAGAAGATTTAAAAAGTTTTAATTGGAAAAAGTTGTTAGTTATGAGGCTTCTTGAACATGGAGGGGAGATAAGAGCTCATTCTACTTCACTTTGGAAGAATGAGTTTTAAGGAATTGTGAGAAGACTAAAATCTGTAGGTTGGCACTGCTAAAGCTTAATGGAGGAAAACAGTTCCTGGTATCTGTTCTGGTGGGAGATGAAGAGGGGCAATTGTGTTGGGAAAGACCTGCCTTCTCAGAGTTCATGGAGGCAAAGAATGGAGATGCTTCTAATGGATCAGATGGTGGTCACCAGAAAAGAGAAAGCTAGGAGTCATCCTAAAAAGTCTTTTCCCAAAGGGACTTCTGGATGAGTGTTGGGACCCTAGTAAAGAGAGTCTCTGTGGGACAGCCAGAGGCCAAAGGGGAATTTGCAGGTGGCCCATGTTTAAGGAATCGAATGAATGTGAAATATCCAAATGCATTGGAGGACTGTTTATAAAGAACTCACAAGTATGCCACAATGTATGTTGGTTGAACATCAGTTGGTTGAGCATCAGATTTCTGGTTTTGGCTCAGGTCATGGTCTCAGGGTCCTGGGATGGAACTCTGCTTTGGGCTCCATGCTCAGCAGGGAGTCTGATGGAGATTCTCTCCCTTTTCCTCTGCCCCTTCCCCCATTTGCATACACGTGTTTTCCCACTCTAAAATAAATAAATAAATAACTATCGCTTAACTTAGTCCACTGAACCTAGTCTCAGTTTTTATTTCCCTTTACACCCATAGGACACCAATTTCAGATTATAGAAGCATTGATAAAGGAAGACTATTCCTAGCATTGGTCTCTCCTCAACCCTTCACTTCAATCCTCATGAGGGAATGAAGGAAAAAGAGAATGGAAACTGTGAGCACCACACCTCATAGAGGCCTGATCTGGGGAAGGAAGAAACTTAAGTGGAAAATGAAGTTAAAACTGTGATAATTCCAGGGGATTGAACATCATTAAACTGAACTGAATTGAATCATTGAAATAAATTGCTTGGGGGATGTTTTTATTATTGAAGAGCAATCAAACAAACCATCAAGCCACTCAATATTGTATCCAGTCACAGGAGAAGAACTGACATCCAGAATAGGTCTGAATGGGCAATGGGGAAAAGAGTAGAATGCTGCCCTACCCACTGACCCCACCTTGCCATGCCATTCAGAGTCCTGATCTTTCAACATCTTGGTTATGCTTTTATTGTTTGCTGAGGGAACTAGGGGATACAACTCACTATGATTTGAATTCCATATATTCTCAGTCCAACCCTACCCTAAGCAAGATTCCCTCTAATATAACGAAAATAACTAGTATTAATTACAGAGTGTTTGCTTCATTCCATATGCTATGCTAAGTGCTTTTTGAAAATGAACTAACTTGTTCTTGTTATTCACCATCTCAAGGAGGCAGGTATAATAGCCTCTTATTACAGATTAAGAAACTGGGGCTAAGATTGGGGAAGCACTTGTAACCAACACTGCATGACTAGTGAGCAGTAGAGTCTGGATTTCAGTGAAAATCTAGCCAACTCCAAGCTTCATCTACTAACCATGACTCTACTTCCCATCTCTTAAGCAGACATTGAGAAGACACTTGTGATAAAAACTTTGTTAGTCTCTAATTAAACTCTGAAGCCTGGGAAAGAACTAGTTGTAAACAACTCATTCCAACTTAATTATGCCATTATGCCATTGCTACAGGGAAATGGCAGAAATCCACTCCTGAAATTCCTGCTCATTGCCATTAGTTCCGCCTTATAGCACCACATGAAATAAGTTTAATTACTTTAATACAGGAGAATCTTTGTGCTACAATGACCATATCTCCTTTAAATCTCTTTTTTTCCCAATTGAACCATCTTGGTAATTTCTAACATGTGTGATCCTTTAACTTGTCCTTACATGATACCAGTTAAATATGGCTTCCTTGATACTTCTTTCCACTAAGAGATAGAGATAGTACTTTGTTCACTGTACACAGCAGGTAATTTAAACATCCCATATGCAATTAGGCATCAATAGTAAATGCTTGTCATTTGGATTGACGATTCTTCATCAGATCCTTCTTCAGTTTGGATTCTTTAATCTAGATTCCCCAAAGTTTGTTAATGTATTTCTAAAGTCACTCTGATTAAATTAAATCTTGACTTTTCCCCTAAAGGGATTTGAGATCTATTTTGTTTTGTTGAAAACTGTGGCCTCATTTGAGTCATTTAAATAGTTCATGCTTCTGCCTTCCCCTTAGTGACCTTTTAATTCATCCCTGATACATCTGAGCTTGTTTGCTTTTCGACATTCCACTTGGATATAATCCCATGACATTCAAGTAGAGCATTTTCTAGATGTTTAGAAGCAGAAAGCTAGACTTCAGGGGGAAATGTTAATGATAGGGCAACTTTTTGACTGTTCTTGACTTAGAGGTGGATCCGATTTAAGAGAATGTATAAATATTGAAGGAAAGACAGGCAGAGAAGGAAGACTAACCTTGGAAAGGGAGAAGGAGGCTTCTGAACAAGAGATGAATAATAATGATTCTAACTAATGATAACTATCTACCATTTAGGTAATGACTATATTTCGGGTTCTGAAACCTGCTTTACCCACATTATATCATATAATTCTAGACAAACCATCGAGAGGTGAATATTATTTTCCTTACTCTGCTGAGGAAACTGAGATGTAGAGATACAAAGTCACTTGCCACAGATCTTATAGTGATAAGATTGCAGAGCAAAGAGTCAAACTTAGAGGTTTTTTAATTTCAAAGTCTAAGGTGCCTTAACCACTGTGCTTTATGGCCTCCTAAGTCCAAAGGAATCTAAATGAAGATACTAAAAACAAATAAACAAAACCCCAAAAAGTCTCTGATGTGGACGAGAGTCTGAAGAGAATACAAAACAACTGGATTCAGTGAGAAGGTTGAAAATGGAGGCAACAGCCATTGGAAGTTTTAGAGCATGGAGCAGAATGGTGGTCTTCACCTCACTGGGGGTTCTAGAAGATGATGTTACCACTTTTAACCTGAGAATAGGCCAGTGGTTTCAACCTGGGACAATTTTGTCCCCCAGGAGATATTTGGCAATGTCTGGGGGAAATTTGTGGTTGTCTGGGTGCTGAGTGCAAGAGGGAAGTGATGCTGCTGGCATCTAGTGGGTAGAGGCCAGGGATGCTGCTAAACTTCCTGCAGTGCACAAAACAGACCCTATAATAAATAATTACTTGTCCTAAAACGTCAAGAATGCTGAGCTTGAGAAATTATGGAATGGACCGAAATTACTAATCTTTATTAAAACTGTATTTTATCTCTTTAACTTCATGTAGCACTAGCATGTCTGAAGGGACTGAGCTCAGAGGCTACAAGAACACACAAAAAATGGGTTCACCATGCAGGAAGAAGGGGAAATGAAATATACTTTGGGGTGGGACTTACAGCCTTGGAAGGAATGTGCTGAACATGAACATGCCATTGTTAATACTAAGTTCTGAGTTAAGACTCATGCCAGCCATCCTTTGCATGGGTGGATTTTGGGTCTAACTAAAAAGAATTGGCCTTTGTATCAATACTCAATGATTGTAGCAGATTTGCCTGTCTCCTGTGTTTTTGCTATTCCTTCTTTATGAAAAAAATCAATGTCCGTTTTAAGTTTTAAAAGGAGGATCTGTTACCTTCTATATTTAGCATCATGAAGGAGGAGAACTGCAATATTTGCTTTCCATAAATTTGCAAAAAGAAAGATATTTTCCACACACCGCACCCATTCCATGGTTTTCCACTGACAGCTGCATATATGGATATCCTGCCATATATCTCTGGAGAGTAGGAGAGCTGGGAGGCGTGGGCAGGCCCATGAATGCAGCCATTGACTTAGCTGTTCCTCGATGGGCAGGCACGATTGCTTTCAAGGGGCCATTTCTCTCACTGTGACCACATAGCTGGGGGCACTGCCAGTGGATGGGCTTCATCCAATAATTCCTAGTTGATTCACATTTGGGTCAATGATGTTGTGGGCAACATCAGCTGCAGACCCAGGATCCAAAGGGCTACTTTCCAAGCTGGCCTTCCTTATAACCATGCCCTGTTAGTGGAGGTGAGGGGGGAAAACTAGGGTGGGTCACTCCAGGCATGATTGGGAGAGGAGAGGAAAAGAAGGAAATGGTTTCCATGAATTATTGCTGGGGTTTTTAGAAAAAGAAAAGCCTGGTTTTAAGGAAGAGGTAAAGGGAATCTCAGCATCATGTCACTCCCATAGCTGTTGAATTAAGGTTAAAATGGGCATGAACTGGTCTGTCTCTCTAGCCTCCTCCACTACTCTTATCTTCTCCAGCCAGGCTGTCCACTATCTTTAGTTCCTTTAATGCTCAAAGTCTTTGCAAATTCTATTCTCTTATCCTGAAAAGGTTTGTCCTCTGATCTTTCTCCTGAGTGGCTCCTACTCATTTTTAGGATGTAATTGAAACATAATTTTCTGACCTCTCAGACTAGGTCAAATTGCTGTTCCAAGTTTCCATAGTAGTCTGGTCTTCACTGTGGTTATCCCAATTACAATCCATGGCTATGTTTCTTCCATTAGTCTGTGAGCTATACAAGGGTTAGGACATATCTGCTGTGGTCATCCCTGTACCATCAGTCTTACCCTAGCATCTGACCCATAGTAGCCATGACTGAATGTAATACTAAATTAGAGGTAATGGTGGAGAGAAAGAGCCAGAGGAGGAGTGGGGGAGGGAAGGAAAGGATGGGAAAAAGAAAGAAAGAAGCAAGGAAAAACTCCACATGAAAGAAACGATATCAATCATTAGGTTTAACTTCTGGAGTTGCCTAAAAGTAAATGGGAGAATGGAGAAAGTTAAAATCTAGACCTCCTGAATCTCAATCCAATAAAATAGACAAACACAATAAATCTATAATGAGTGTCCAGAAAGAGGTCAAGTATCCTCATACTTGGACGGAGTATTGAGTTTATGTCTCCATGTAAACAAATTCCTTCAGATATCCTATCAAGTCGCCACATGCCCTGCCTCCCGCCATTACTGACAGAATGGCTAGGGTCATTAATATTTATCAGGTAGGAGCTCTATGCCAAGGATTGTGCAGAGCACTTCAAATCTATTTTCTCATTTCATCCTCAGAAATCACACATTGAAATAAGGATTGCTTCCCTGTGGTGCTGATGGGGGAAATTGAGACTCAGAATCTCAAGATGTATTAGAAGAAAGCACACTGCCTTGGGTACCTGGAGACCTCATTCATTTATTCACTCTCTGACCCCATGCCTAACTGATGTCTTCTACTAATACTTCAATTGCTACTTTCTTGGGGGGGGGTGGTCCTTACTTCCCTTGCTGGGTCAAATCCTCTCTTGTGGGCTTCCATCTCACCTTCCTTATACCTCTCATAATTCTATCTTGGTATTTTTGAGAGATTAATTGACAACTATCTGGAAGCAAGACACATGCCTGGAATTGGCCTTGCTTCCCCAGCCCCTAAATAGTCCCCAGCCCATAAAAGGTTGCCAGTAAGTAGAGTTATAACCAAATGATTCAGATCCTTTTATAGTGCACTTATTGTGTTTTGGGCCCTGTACTTGTCTCCCTGGATACAGAAAAAGTATGTACATGGTCACTGCTTTAAAAGAATCCACAGCCACTTGGGGAAAAAAGTGCTACTAGAAAGAAAGACTGAGAGAGAGAGAGAGAATTGAAATTAGTAAACAGCTTTTGGGAAATGTTTTCTAGAGAGGAAACTTGATGAGAGTCCTCAACTGTGAGGAAGATTTTGTCAAGTATGCAAGGGTTAGATGTGATTAGGGAGAAGGAAATGCAGATGTAGGGAACAATATGAGCAAAGGAAAAAGAAAAGGAGGTATGAACATATGTGTCTGGCAAGTGTAAACAGATTGGTTTGCCTAGAGTGCAGAGCTGGTTAAGGGCATTGGCCAGGAAGGGATTGCAAAGGTTTGAAGTGGGCTACAGCACGAAGTGGTTTTCATGATTGCTTTAGGGGCTTGAACTCTTTACTGTAGGTGATAGCAAACACATGTTGGTGGTGAAGCACATTTGGAAGAATATTGAATCATTCATCTGTTCTTTGAATACACATTCGCTGGGTATTGATTCCACACCATGCCCTGTGCTACTATACTGAAGAATGTGGGTAGAAATTAGAAATTAATAAGACAGATTCCCTCCTCTGCAAAGATTGAAATTGGTTAAATACATAACAGAAGTCAGTTCCTGACCTCTACTTTGCCTTTAGAGATGCAGATGCAAAAAAATGAAATGACTTGAAAGCAATCACAGAGTCTTCTCTCACTCAGCACACCCAGTGCAACCTGGTAATGACAGAAAGAGCAATGGTGTGAGGCAGTGAGGTTGGAGGGACTGCCATAAGGAGAAGCCATAAGACTCTTGAGGAGAGGAGCTCCTAGAGAAAGTGGATCATAGTACCAATTCCACATTACCAAGAGAAGAATGCACATATTTTTCTGCCCTTAAATATCTGTTGCAATTTTTTTCAAAATTCTGGCCTAAAAAGATTCTCCATCTATGACATCAGATGCTTGCCCAAATTTTATAATCCTCCTCTATCCTCCCCTTAGTTTATCTTTATTGGGTACCTACATTTTGCCAGGTACTTCCATAAACATTTATTTATACTATCCTGTTTAACAGGATACTAACTATGTGAGATCAGTTCCAGAAACACCATTTTACAGATGGGAAAGCTGTAGAAAGGCTAGGAAGTGGTCCAGCACAAAATGTGTTTCCAAAAATGTTCTACAACAAAATCTAAGAACTTTCCAATACATCATGTTGCATAACATGAGTTTTAGTTTGGATTTAAGCATACCAAAATTACCGTTATTAAAACATCACTGAGTGTTAGCAAAGGAATCATCCGGTAATTATTATCCCACAAGTATCCATTACTCCCCATGAAGTCAGTGGATTTCACACAAACCCAACACTCATTTCTGAGACCCAGGGAAGCTCAACCCTGGCCCAAGGTGATAGTGTGTTGATAGCAATGCCTGGATGGGGACCCATGTTTGAAATTCCTGTTGCCCTGATACTGACACTAGGAGTTATAGATTCTAATGCTTGATTCAGATGTCTTTGCAATGTACTTTTTCCTTACAGAAAGGTATGTTGGAAAGGGTGTAACTTGTGAAGCCATCTGGGTCTTGGTCCAGATCCAAGCTCTACCATTGACTTATTTGGTGACTGTGATTGATTTCCTCCTTGGGTTTCAGTGTCCTGTGAAATGAGGTGAGCAATATCTTTCTAGCAGGTTAATAAGTATAAATAACTAGCACATGTAGAGCACAGAGAGCATAGTGCCCAACACATAATATAACTTCATACATGTTAGTTCTCCAGCTTCCTATGCTAGAAGATGGAAGGAAGGGACAACTGCCAGTATGACCTGGATACTCAAGGGCACAATACTCTCAAAAGATGTGAACTTTATTTGCTTCTTCCCCAACCAGGATTTATCTCTTATCTTTGTGACTGTGCCATCAGGTGGGGAGACCTGGTTGGAAACACTTTCTAAGATTAGAAAGACCAGCTGGGATTCAAGGAATGCCTCTCTCAACTCTCCATGTCAGCATGCCCTCACAGTCACCTGTTGAGAAGGCAGTTACTTCTCTGGATTGATGGATCAAATCCATTATTCATCTACCCAAAAACTCTGTCCTTCATTGTCAGGGCTGACGTGCTAGTTTTATTATATGAGGGAAGACTCTGGGTCAAAGCCACTCTTTTGTCTCATTTCGAAGAGAGGGGCTTTTCTTAGAAATGGCAGGAATGGGCTGTGTCTGTTCATGGAAGGACACTTTGCTGAAATAGTGGGGCTTTGTAAGTCTGTAAGGGAATGGAGGTGGCCGAATTTCCAGAGGGGGATTTGGCTAAAGGGATTGCTGACAAATTCATCTCTCCAAATGGCAACCTTGGCCTCACTAGAGATTCTGGAGCAGAATGAAACAAGTTTTGCATTTTGAGAATAAGAAGCATGCCCTCCTCCCTCCCCCACCCCCTCATATTTATTTATTTTTTTAAATTTTATTATTACTATATAGTAAGAAAATAAGTAAAGTCAGAAAGACATGCACCTACAATCTATATTTCCAGTGGAAGAGGATAAGATTCAGACACTTCTCCAGATGTTTCCAACCCTACAGCTTTCTAGAATTACGTAACTTTTTTTCAAAAATTGAGAATGTTTTTCAATGTATAGATGCAAGTGATGTTTTCAATATATAGATACAAGTGCTATCTTCTGTTTTTGTTTGTTTATTTCTCTCTAAAGGTCCACTTTTCTTTTTCTGTTTGAATAATTTTATTACTTATTTATTTTTAAAAAAATTTTTATTTCTTTTCAGTGTAACGGTATTCATTGTTTTTTGCACCACACCCAGTGCTCCATGCAATCCGTGCCCTCTCTAATACCCACCACCTGGTTCCCCCAGCCTCCCAACCCCCGCCCCTTCAAAACCCTCAGATTGTTGGTCCACTTTTAGGTACTCTCATGAGTTGTGTGTGTGTGTGTGTGTGTGTGTATGTGTGTGTGTGTGTGTTTTAAATAAAATTTTGATCTGCCCAACTGTCATGGTGACACTAGTGAGTGACTGGGATGGTACTGACTGGGATGAAAGCAAAGATCATGAACTAATGAAGTGGACAGAGTGCTTGCCATGTGGCAGATACTGGAAGCTGAAATAATAGCACAGCAAAATAAAAGACATAGTCTTTGCCCTTACGGAGCTATTTTCCTGTAAATTTTTGACTGAATTCAAAAATTTTTTTACTTTAAAAAATAATTAATTAACTTAAAATATTAATCAATTAAATTAAAATTAATTAAATAAAGTTTTAGAGCAGTATAAGGTCCACACGAGGAAGGCAGAGTGTTCCCTGCTGTTAAACGTGCATAGACCCTCCTATTATAAACATCATTTGTCAGTGTAGTACAGTTGTTACAACTGATGACCATACATCAACACATCATAATCACCCAAAGTACAGTTACATTAGGGTTCACTCTTGGTCTTAAACCTTCTATGGGTTTCCACAAATTTATAACTACAGGTATCTGTCATATTATTATACAGAGTGTTTTCACTGGGAAAAATTCAGTGTTCCATCTTGTCATCCCTTTTTCTTCCCTAAAGCCTGGCAACCACTGATCTTTTTACTGTTTCCATAGTTTTGCATTTTCCAGAATGTCACATGTTTGGAATCATCCAGTATGTAGCCCTTTTAGAGTGACTTCTATCACTTAGCAGTGTGCACTTACATTTCCACCTTGTCTTGAAAACTCATCTCTTTTTAGTGCTAAATAATATTCTATGGCCTGGATGTATTCTAGTTTATTTATCCATTCACCTCTTGAAAGATAGCTCTGTTACTTCCAAGTTTTGGCAATTATGAAAAAGACTGTATGGATATCCATATGTAGGTTCTTGTGTAGATATAAGGTTTTAACTCCTTTGGGTAAATAAAGAGGAGCACAATTGTTGGATTGTTTGGTAAGACTATGTCTGGTTTTGGGATGCCTAGGTTGCTCAGTCAGTTAAGCTTTTGTCTCAGGTCATGATCCCAGAGTCCTGGAATTGAGTCCCACATTGGGTTCCTTGCTCAGCAGGGAGCCTACTTCTCTCTCTGCCTCTGCCTGCTGCTCTGCTAGCTTGTGCTCTCTCTCTCTCTCCCCCCCGTCAAATAAGTAAATACATAAATAAAAATCTTAAAACAAACAAACAAACAAGAATATGCCTCCTTTTGTAAGAAACCACCAAACTCTCTTCCAAAGCAGCTGTACCATTTTGCACTCCCACCAGCAATGAGTGGGAGTTCCTTCTGCTCCATATTCTCACCAGTATTTGGTATGGTCAGTATTCTAGATTTGGGCCATTTCTAACAAGTGTGTACTGGTACCCCATTATTTATTTTGAAATTCCCTGAAAACAAAGAATGTGGAGCATCTTTTCATATGTTTATTTGCCATCTGTGTATCTTCTTTGGTAAGTTATGGTCATTTCTTCATTTATAAACTGTTAAAACAGTTGTGAGAATTAAGTGATATGATATCTATGAAAATGGGGGGACATGGCTAACTGGATTAAGATGGCAATCTCTGAAGCCAGAATGCCTACCTTTGGAACCCAGATCTAAGCTACTAAGCCATTTTCTGCTTCATGTTTCTCCTCAGTAAAATGAGGAAAGTGATTATAATTACTTTATACAGTTGGTATAAGAAAAAAAATAGATAACTTATGAAAAGCATTTAGTGTCTAGCATAGAAAAAGTACTTAGTGATGTTGTTTCTTGGGTACATAGTAAATGCTAAATTAAATTTTCTTGCTGTCATCCACTGAAGCCAGAAGAAAATGAAATTCTGTGATGTGGAGTTGGGTTTGCTTTTGGATGTATAACTTTCCTAATACAATTAGGTTTGGGAGATGCTGTTTCCAACCAAAAACTTAACAATTATTACACAACTCATGGGAATTTGGGAAAGATTTACTCATTCTTTCAAATCATCTCCCTGAAGACTAAAATTTTCCCCCCCAAAAGTTTCCACTTTCTTCATTGGTGTGGAATTTGATCAGAGAGACAGATTATTTCCCCCTTAATGGACATCTTAAATCAAGCCTTTTTCTTGAGTTCGCAACTGAACACATGATTCCTTGGGAAGTTATAAATGAGAGAACCATGATGTTGTTAAGTCAGGCACTCAAGCATCAGGGATTCAGTTGAAATGAATTGATTGCTGAGATCCCTTGAAACTTATCTTCTAGATTCCTTCCAGCTTCTGTGACCAGAGGTAGGTGGTGACTCCCCCAAGCATTTCCCTTTCCTCTCAATCCTATCTTCACTGTCTTAAAGATCACAGAGCTGATTCATTCATTAATCAAATGTTTATTGAGCTTACTCTGTATATGAAGCACTATGCTACATGCTAATGATTTAGGTGTGAATAAATCACCATCTCTGTTCTTATTAGTGTCTTCCAGGGGAGAGTCAGATAAGAAGGCAGGACTTTTCAACAGACTGTAGCAGATGGGGTGCTCGTACAGGGACAGAGCTGGAGCATAAAGCAAGGCCCCTACTCCTTCTGGGGACCAGAGCACAGAGAGTGAGCTGTCTGAAGGACAAGTAGATGCCAGCCCAAGCAAAGTAGACGTGGGCGTTTGGGATGCATTTCAGCCAGAAGTAACAGCCTAAACAGACCCAGGAATTAGCAAAAGCATGGTACATATAAGAAATGAAAGTTGGTATATGAAGTTGGGTGTAGCAAGACCTGAGGTTGGAAAAGTAAACAAAAGGCAAATCTTGACAGCCTTGTAAATCATATAAGGAATTTGAAATAGCATAGTTCTTGGAACTTTGGTACAACTTTGTTGAAAGACTAAATGGATAAATGAACTTCATTCTGAGGGCAACAAAGAGTTCTTAATTGATTTTTAAATTAAGTTCTGATTTGTGTTAGGTGATATATGATTGAGGTAAAAAGTGACTCACCCAGTGCCTTGGATGGGGGATTGACATAACAAGAACAGTCTTCTTCCACATGTTGCAACCACTGGGAATATGGGGAATCAGGAGAAGGAGCCAGACAGAAGAGGTTTCATCCTTGCGAACAGACTAAATAAGACAGGTCAAGTCCCCCCAAATGCAGAGACTATCAAGTCAACCGGGATGGATAAGCAAATGAATACATTTTGTTGTGGTTTAAGCAAGCTTTCATAGAGGATGGGGTTCGAAGCCTGCCTCTGTCCCTTACCGTCTATTGGCTTCTCTTCATATGGAAGAGGGAGCCATAAAATCCTCATACAGTGTTGTTGTGAATCTGTAATGCTTTATATATAAAATTCCTAGCACAGTGTCCACATTTCCGCTGAGGTACTCAGAACAGATCATTTAAGATGAGAAGCCATCATTAAATTTGGATATTTTCTAGAATACCACCAAGAATAACCATATTCATTGAGTGCTTATATCATGCAAGGCACTTTCTCAGGATTTAAAGTGATAATTGATTTAATTGTCTAAGGACCCTTTGTGACAGAGAATTCTATTATCATTTCAGAATAGAGAAGACAGAAGCACAGAGGGAGAAAGTCTGAGTTCACAGGAGGATGCACTGCTGAAGTGGCAACGACGGAATTCAAACCCGGGCTGTCTGCTCCAGGCCACGGGACTGAAATGCTTTCTTATATTATCAAAATTCATCAGCCATATAATGAATAAAAGAGCAACATGTCACATGTGAACTCTCTGGATCTGGCAAGTGTGATGCGACGACACAGCATGGGGTCATAAGCTGAAGTCTCAGGAAAGTTGTCTTTTGGAACAATCTTAAATCATCTCATCCAGCCCAGTGATGCGCAGATCAGAAATCCTATTTTGTGTTGATTGTTAGACAATTACCAATCACCAAACTGCAGCTTTGCCTAAGCCTACTTTGAGTCATACAGATTGAGCTGGAATATCTTGTAGCATTGCATAAATGTTTGTGTTTTTTTAGTATCTAAGTAGGAATCACCTTCTATACACAAAGCAAAACCAGGCTCTATTTAACATGAAGAGACTCGCTGAAGCATCTGGGATCTGTCCATACCACTGACTGCCTAATAGAAAAGATATTTGGGGCTATGGAGTTTGACAAACAGGAAAGGATATTCAGGTATGAGCTAGTCTGCAACACTGGACTCATTGGACTCTTTGGTTGTATGTAAGAGAAACAAGTCAAAGTTGTTTAGATAATTAAGGAAATTCACCAATGGTCATATCCAAAAGTTCAGAGGTAGAGCAGGCTTTCTGTGAAGATCAATCCAGTCACTCAACATTAAAACGAAAGGCCTATTATATGTCTTTTCTTCATTCTTTCTACCTTTTTGTTATCATCTTAGAATATAAGCTGGATATAAGATATTGGACAGATGCTCTAGGTCTTCATGTTTATTCATAAACAGAGACAAAAAGAACTTTGTTTCCATTAGGGGGTGCCTGGGTGGCTCAGTGTGTTAAGCCTCTGCCTTCGGCTCAGGTCATGGTCTCAGGGTCCTGGGATCGAGCCCTGCATCGGGGTCTCTGCTCAGCAGGGAACCTGCTTCCCCTCTGCCCCCACCGCCTTTCTGCCTACTTGTGGTCTCTGTCTGTCAAATAAATAAATAAAATCTTTGGAAAAAAAAAAAAAGAAAAAAGAACTTTGTTTCCATTAGCTCTCTTTAAAGAGTGAGAAACCTTCACTTCCAGAAGTCCTTAGCATGCCTCCCTGTGTCACATTAGCTTAAACTGGGTCACATGCCAGTCTCTAAACTAATCATGTGGGAAGTAAATGGGCTTCACTAGTAAACATATATCAGTCAAGGCCTACCTCTGGTACTAGGGGTAAGTCAATTCTACCTAAAATGCATAGCTAAGAGTGATGGAGGGTCAGGTCTCTAAAGGAAATCCAAGAAACTGTTACCCTCAGAAAGGGAAATAGATGCTAAACCGTAAACCAAGGTGTACCCAGTCACCTCTTTCTAGGAGGACAGAGTCTAAGTTCAAAAGTCCCAAGTTTTGTCTTGAAGCAACATTTGCATTTAGAATGAACTTTTCAGCTGTTGCATCTGGTAGTCTGGGATCACCTAGCATGATGGGATCATATGGCCCAGCACTATCTGGGGATCATCGTCAGAGCTTATAGGACTATGAGATGGTAGTGTTTTATTACCTGGATAGAGAGACTGATGTTCTGGGGGAGAAAGTGCCTTATCTAAGTTCCTCAAGCTGATAAACACAAAGCAGTCCTGAGAACAACACTATTCCTTGCTGTTTCTCTGAAGTACACAGAGATAAACAAGAGAGGTTTCAACTAGTCATGACAAGCACCAAACTACTCAAGAGATTACCCAAACAACTTAGCTAATTCCTCTGATTATTTTAAACATGAACTCACAAATGAGGCGGGACAAGAGTACGTCAGAGGCTCACACATACACTTTCGGCATGCATCTGAGTGGTAGTGTGTTTGTGCTATTATTTGTTTACGGGTCTTAGTATCCAAGGGACATGTTGTATTGTCATTTATCAAGACTGGGGCTTGAGTTTGACTCTGGTGTAAGTTTTCCATGATCTGCTCGCTACATTTCTTCCTTTAGGCAGCTCTTCTACAATGGTAAAAGCATTAAGTGACAGCTTCCATCTGGCCAGTCCTAAGTTACTTTTCATGTAATTCATCATTATAAGTTAGCTCCCAACATGTTGGACCCAGCTTGACAAGCCATGGCTTTTTATGAGACATCGTTCTAACTATCTTAGGATCGTAGAAGAAAGAACTCCGCAATTATCTTTTATGGAAAGACTCAGGACACGCATTTTTAAATTGCATGCCCAGGACTTTATGTGCAGAAGAATCAAGGTATCATATTATCCAATGTCCCTGGCAATTCCCTAGGACTAAATTTCAGGCTACAAGATGTTTGTTGTTCATCTCAAAGGTCAGATTTGACCACATTTATTAAATTAAAAACTTGCTTGTCTTTTGTCATCAGAAGATGGTATGAATTAAGGCTTTCTTGTTCTGGTTACAGTGCAGATTAGAGGCGAAAACATCTAAAAAAATTAAAGTGACCAAGAACATTGAACAAAACAAAAAAGATAATAAACACCCACTGATTTGGGGGGTCTCCTATAGCATCTGTTACAATACAGAAATGAACCATTTGTTAAAATACAAGACATTTTTAAAACACAATCCCTTTCTCAAAATAAATCAGGCTCTCACTAGATAAACCCTCCTGCCACCAATCTTGCCTACTTCAGTTCCCAGTACAATGGTCGTGCTGTGTTCTTACTACATTTGCAATCAAACCATCTCAGTGAGTTTTCATTCCCTTAGCAAAGAAGTTCAAATGGCTTAGAAGATGTGCAAAACCTACTCCAGCCCTGTATCCTGATATTCTTCAGACCCCCAATTTTACCAACAAATACGAAAAAACTTAATTTTCTGTTAGAAGCTATCCTTAGTCACATATCTAAGCTTGTGTAAACAAATAATTCATCCTAGAATAAGTAATAAATAATTCAGCTTGGAATGTCCTATCCTACTTATTCCAAATAAATACATCCTCTTTCATGATGTAGCGTAAGTATCAAAGCTTTTGGGAAGAGTGAATGTTATGGTATGTGAATTATTATATCTCAAAAATATTAAAAATAACAAAATTTTCAGAACTCTATCCTGACGAACTTCCATCTCTTACCTAGTTCTACTATGCACAGCCAGGTACTTGCATGCAGATAACAAAACACACACATGCACACACACACACAAACACACACACACACACACACACACACACAGGTTAAGGCACACAATTTGCCCTCCTCAAGCACTCTACATACTTACTTATTTTCCATATTTTTGAATTACTTATTCATTTTCATCTGGAGACTCGGCCATTAATGATAAGTGGCTGTGGAGCACTTGAAATATGTGCTCCAAGGTGATATGTGCTGAAAGTGTAAAAACCCCACACTAAACAGATCTTGTGTAAAGAATAATACAAAATATCATTAATAACTATAAATGATTAGATGTCAAAATTAAAATATTTTGGATACACTGGGTTAAATGAAAGTATTAAAATTCACTTTATCTTTTCTCTTTTAACTTTTTTTAGTGTTGTCTACTTGAAAATTTTAAGTTAGGTTTGTGGTTCCTCTTATTTCATTTGGATAGTACCGATCTAGACTGTAAACCTCTTGATTGAAGGGACAGTGTCTTGTTCATCTCTGCCTATGGAATCTGGCCCATTGTAGGTGCTCAATACTACTTCTCTGAGTGAGATGAGTGAATGAATATGATTAAGACTCAAATGAAGAGCACAGATACTGAAAACGATGTGAAGACACGGGAGAGGACATGAACCTATCCTCATGCAAGACTAAGAGTCTCCCTAAGAAGGGAGAGTTGATTGAGCCTTGAAGCTGGGAGGGGTCTGGATAATAAAGTACTTCTTCTCTCTGAACTTAGGTTTCTCACATGAAAATAAAAAGGCAGGGCAAAATGACAATGCTTCGATGTCATTCCATTAAGAATCTATGGTAAGGTGATACCCGACAACTAATGGGGACCAATCCATTTGGAATATTTATTTTACCCTTGATTTCATGTTTCCGACTGGCAACCAAGTTGTGTAGAGGGTCCAAGCAGGCCTGGAGTTGCTAGAAAGAGTTTTTTATATATATATGTTGATTCAGCTTGTGAGTTGGACAAATTAATCTAATGCTACCTCGACTTAAAACACCATGCCCACAGTCTCGATTCATGAAAGGTATCATATTATCAGGCTGTTCTTTGCATCTTTGATTGGGCTGTAAGTGGGCATGGGACCCATGGCAGCCACTGGCTGATGACCCAAGGTGATATTTTCTTTCTTGCTTGCTTTGTTTTAATATTTATTTATTTATTTATTTATTCATTCATTCATTCTAGAGAAAGAGAAAGAGAAAGAGAGAGAGAGGGAGAGAAAGAGCACATGGTGGGGAAGGGCAGAAGGAGAGGGAGAGAGAGTTCTAAGCAGACGCTGCTGAGCATGGAGCATGATGCAAGACTCTATCTCATGACCCTGAGATCACCACCTGAGCCAAAACGAAGAGTGGGACACTTAACCGACTGAGCCACCCAGATGCCCACAAAGGTGATGTTTTCCAATAAATCAATTCAGACAGACTACCTCTAACATTTGGATCTGAAGATACGAAAGAAGATATGATAGTTATTTGTAAGAGAAATCTCTCCCAACCATAAACATAAATATAAATATAGAGATAGAGGTACCTAAAATGTATTATAGAAATAATGCTAATAATTACAGCTTTTCCTAAAATTTCATACTGTATTAGGCATCACACGTTATTTCCATTATTTCATTCAAGCTCCAGAAGAATAGTTTGGACCATTATTTCACATTTATAGACAATGTAAGAGGTTCAGAAAGCAGAAGCAACTTGGCCAAGAATAAGAACCCATGTCTATTTTGCTCGTTTTTGCCACTATATGACGTTATCTTTCATCTCCCAGATGTAAATCTGATCCATGCTGTCCAGCTGCTGATTTCATAAATCCATTGTTTGGGGTGGAAATGACCTACACACACAAAAATCTCCAACTCATTCAAGAAAACGGAAGCTTGGAACTCTGAGTTTCTGTTGAGTATCAGCCTTAGTGATGAATTAGCACCTAGAGTACCGGGGTCCCTGGTTTTTCCCCTGGGACTCTGCAGACCACCAGGTTTTTCCCATCCTCTCATGAAGCCAGGCTGTTAAGGATATCTTTAGGTCTGACCCTTGTGTCAGGGAAAGGAGCCTCTCTGCTCAGCCCTTCAGATCACAGAGCCAGCCCATCCTTCCTAGATTCCAGGAATTTATGCGCAACCTTTATTTTTCCTTTTGAAGGCCCTGCACAGGCTGACATTTGTGACTGACACATAAAAGAACATGAAAATCTGGTTCTGAACCACATGTTCAAGTCTATAAATGGGACCCTTTCCTGGATGTGTGGAAAATATAACTGCTGTTTTTTCCTTCTCTCTTGAACTACGAGTACAAGGGTCCTTCTTTTAGAATGGGATCAGAAATGTCTATAAGGAGCTCCCCCACCCCCACTCCACTTCTTTTCCAGATTATAATTTATATCTGAAAACATTTTCTATGGTTCAGAGATATTTTTAGAAGTGTGAGGGTGGCCTCAGGCAAAATATTAAATACTCTGAATTTTTTTTAAAACTTTCAACTTCTTGGGCTCTTGGGTGGCTCAGTTGGTTGAGCGGCTGCCTTCGGCTCAGGTCATAATTCTAGGGTGTCCTGGGACCGAGTCTCGCATCAGGCTCTTTGCTTTGCGGGAAGCCTGCTTCTCCCTCTGCCTGCAGCTCCCCCTGCTTGTGTCCATGCGTTTTCTCTCTCTTTCTCTCAAATAAATAAATAAATAAAATATTTTTAAAAAAGGAACAAAGAATAGGAAACTTTCAACTTCCCAATTTCAATCCTTAGCTTCTAATCTGGAAATTGACCCTCTCACTATCTCAGAAAGCCATCCTTCTCCCCTGTTTAATTTTGTCAGGGAACATCTGATGGAGGAGATGGCCACTCTGATAGTCATCATAGGTAAGTTGCATCCTTCTGGAGATCACAATTTCTATCCTGACTGAAGCCTTCTGTGATTAAATCAGAGAAGCAGTGACTTCCAGGTTGAAGGAAATAGACCCGTGTATACTTGGGGAGAGGGGAAGGGTTAGCACTGCAGAGTTATTTTATAAGCAGCCTCTGACCTCATCTACAGACACAGAAAAGCAGAGGAGACCCTTTTAGGGTCATAATTCCATAATCTATGGGAAGGTAGGATTTTAGCATTGAAGAGATCCTAGACCAGTGTTTCAGTTAATGTGCAGTGTCCTTTATGCAACACCCCGACAAAGGAACATCAAGGCTCTATTTGAGTATCTCTGGTGGTTGGGCGCTTACTACTGCCACTGTTGGGGAGCCTGAGTGGCTCAGTCATTGGGCGTCTGCCTTTGGCTCAGGTCATGATCCCAGAGTGCTGGGATTGAGCCCTTCATGGGGCTCCCTGCTCATTGGGAGGCCTGCTTCTCCCTCTCCCATTCTCCCTGCTTGTGTTCCCTCTCTGGCTGTCTCTCTCTGTCAAATAAATAAATTAAATCTTAAAAAAAAAAAAAAAAAAAAAAGCTAAAAAAAAGCTTGTTGTTATTCTCTTCTGTTTCTTAACATGAAGCACATTCTTACAGCCTGTGGTGTAAAGCTGGGAAATCTCAAATCACTGGGAAAAAAAAGCAGTGCTCTGTATTTGCCCTCCACACAGATTACTTTCTCAGTGGGGTCCCCATGTCTGGTACAAAACTGAATAAAAAAAGAACATTATGGGGCACACAAACATTTTTACTCCCTCCTGGCAGGACCAGAGGGGATTTTGGCGATCTGGGGTCAAAGACTATTATAGATGAAATAGCAAAATGGCTAAAGGATATGGCCTCAGGATCCAGAGAACCTGGGTCCAAAACCTGGCTCTACTACTTGCAATCTGCATAAAGTTGGCCTTAGTTTCAGCATCTATAAAATGAAACTAATCATAGTACTTGTTTCATAGGGGTGTTGGTGTTGAGAGGATTAAATCATTTAATACACAGCAAGTATTGAGAACACTGCCTAGCACATAGTAAGCACTCAGTAAACTTTTCCTATTACTACTACTACTACTACTACTGTTACTGTTGTCATTGTTATTACTCTGGCTCAACTGCACATAAGGATTCCTAAATTTCTAAGTGCAAAACTGTCTCCTACTGAGATGCAACACTTGGGGGTCAAATTTTTGCAACTGCAAAGATCTTACTGAGTACTAAGTGCCCTTTGCCCCTCTCCAAAATCCTGTTGTCTGGGCACATCTTATTATTCCCCATATTGCCCATGGGAAACCCGAAGCTCAGAGAGGCCAGATGCTTTTCCTGAGGTCTCCCTTTAAATGTTGCATCTTCAGAGATAGCTGTTTTCATCCACCCACGAATGCCCCTTACTATTTACTCTAAGATTATCATTGTCATACTATTTACTATCATCTGGTATTTTCCATATATTTCCATGGATGATTTTGCTTATTTTCCTCACCTCCCAGCTAGAACACAAGTTCTCTATGTACAGCAGCCCTTTCTATCTCCCTAAAAGAATCAATCCCAAGTACCTAGTTCATTGCAGGCCTTTGGTAAACATTTGTTTTTTGTTTGCTTTTGTTTTATTTTTATTTATTTATTTATTTAAATTTATTTTTTTGACAGATACATAGTGGGAGAGGAAACATAAGCAGGAGTAGTGGGAGAGGGAGAAGCAGGCTTTCTGCCGAGCAGGGAGTGCAACGTGGGGCTCTATCCCAGGACCCTGGGATCAGAACCCAAGCCAAAGGCAGACACTTAATTATTGAGCCCCCCAGGAGTCCCTGTTTCTGTTTTAAAAACTTTATTTATATATTTATTTATTTGAGAGGGAAAGAGAGAACAAGTTGGGGGTGGGGGAGAGGACAGAGGGAAAAGCAGACTTCCCCATGAAGCAGAGAGCCCCATGTGGGACTCGATCCTAGGGTCCTGGGCTCCTGATCTGAACCAAAGGCAGAGACTGAACTGACTAAACCACCCAGGTACCCTGGTAAACATTTCTTAAAAGACTATGTGAAGGATACCAAGAGGCATAATCAAACAGTATCTCTCTGAGAGTCACTAAAGGAGCTAGCTTTTTCCCAATTTCCTGACCTTGGGTAATTAACTTCCTGGCTCTAATTAGTGCAATGGGAATAATATCTCAACTTCCTTATAGCTGTGGTGAGGAAAAATAAAATAAGGTTTAAAAACCACTTAGCACATCACGAGGACTCAAGAAATGCCAGCTCTTACTCATCTGAGGAGACAGGATTTGTGGGATTTGGGTCAGAATCCTTCCTGCCATGGGCTCTGCATGTGTAGGATGAATAATAACTTTAATGGGCACAAGAAAGTTCAGTAAACCGAGAACCATCATCTTTCTGTTTCCTTGGCTACTACAAATTCAACAGTTATCTTTTAATGGAGAACTGAACCAAATGTTCTCATTATTTTCCTTCTAGACCAATGTTCCTTCTCAATCAAAGTGTCTCAATGCCACCTCATATGTGACCATTTATTTCTTCCCACTGGTGTAAGGAACATCTGAAAAGGAACCCTAGCACATGACACTTGGTGGGAGCTCAGGGAGGACTTAGAGGTTGCCTAATGTGACTCCTGCCTATGTTGGGGAAACTGAAGCCAAGAGAGGGAAAGGGATTTACCTCACATGACCCAGTAGACAAGCCAGGACATGAGCCCAGGTCTGTGGGATATACTTTCTGCCACATTTTGACACTGACACTTCTAGATGAAAAACAGCCCAGTTATGTCTCCAGTTCATAAACCTTCCATTCTCCGTGACCACTTCCAAATGAAGAACAATGGCAGTTACAGGAATAAATTGTTACTTTCCCATCTTAAACTGCCATCTGGGGATTACCACTTTTAACACATTTATATAAAGATTAGGCTACTCTCTGCTCTGTTGGTCATTTTTCCACTGAGGGAGTTGCATGAGCTCAGCCTGAAGCAGGCAGTCTCACTGATATACGGTTCAATCTACTGGGGCCAACACGGAAAGAGAACTCTTCCTCACTTTTTGTTTTGACCTCCCCATTCAGCCAAGGCTCTTTGAGAGAGGACTTCACTTACTAAACAACCCGCTTGGTGGCATCAATAACATTTTAGATTCCTTTTAAGAGGACTTCATATGACACTCAATTCTTGATTCCCCAATAAAACAACACAGCTGTTCCCTTGCTACTCGTCTCTCAGCAGGAGCTGCAAAATCATATTTAATCAACTCTGCTTTAAAAGCCATCCAATTTCCTTTAGGGCGCTGGCGTGCTTCCCCAAGCCAGGATGGCCCCTGCTGACATGTCAGCAGCAGCCGCCCAGCCCAGACAGAGGGAGCTGCCATTTCTTGAGCACTTACTCATGTGCTGGGCCCTCTACCGGGTCCTTCACATTTAAGATTTCATTTAATCCACCTTGCCATCCCATGAGGTAGGAATTAGTCTCAGATTTAAAGACAAGAGGACTGAGGCTTAAGAATGTAAAGTCATTTGTCCAAAGTCATAGTAACAAGTGAGAGAACTGGGATTCAGCCAAGTAGTCTCCAATTCCAAAATCAGAGCATTTTTGACTTTTCAGTCTGGCTTTCTACATATGGAAGTACCAGAGAATTAGAGAAGGATGAGTGTGAGCCAACTGGATCGACCTATCAACGCTGTCAACAGAGAGTCCCTGCCCAATGCTATAGGTCCTAAATTCCCTTAGGCCCACAGCTTTGTCACACCACAATGAATTTTCTGTTACAATGGGAATACCTTTTGGTTCATCTTTTATTCATCAATCCTTGACGGTAACCATATGCAGTTCACTCTCCAAAGCAAGGTGGAGGGAAACAGTGATGAAACGCATATGAATCTTGCCCTCAAGAAGTTCCGAGTCTAGGAATAGATATATCATAGCAACATAAGTCATGTTGGTAAGATGTAGAAAGCATAGGTATTATGAGTGAGCCAAAGTCTTATAGAAGCTGAGAAAGAAAGGTTATTGCAGTCAAGACATCATGTTAGGCTTTATGGGTGAGTGTAATAGCCAAGATAATTACCGCTAGCTGCTGTAACATATAGCCTCCCAAATCAGTAGCTTAATATTGTAAGAATGTCTTCCTTACTTTCTGTTGGACTTAGTGTTTTCTTCTACACCCTGACTCGGGATACAGGCTTCCTGCCTCTCATGGCTCGCTTTGAGAATCCTGTGTTTCTAGCCCCACGAGCAGGGAAGACTGAGCAAGTGGAAGGTTGAGGGTCCAGGCCTGGAAGAAGCTTACTTCATTTCACTCACATCCCAGGGAACAGACTCAGTAACATGGCCCCAAAATAACGACACTGGAGGGATGGGGGATGTGTGCTTCCTGTATACCCAGGACAGATGGTTCATTGAGCGCCTAGCACTGTTTCTGTCAGGGAAGCTGACACAAATATTACAGAACTGTTAATCGAACAAGTTGAAGGAAAAGCAGGATGTAGATAGGGTAGGGGACGTTCAAGGCCACTTTGATTCAAAAACATTTGGTTTGGAAAGAGAGTTCATATCAGATTTTGAAAGGCCTTGAGTGACAAGCATTTCCCAAAACATGTTTTCTTCATTTGTTAGTAAGTATGATGTTAAGAGTGGTTTGAGTGAGCAAAAGGATTTTGGGAAAGCTGGCTTATCAAATTATTATTGTTTTAATTCCTGTAGGAGTCCTTGAGATTTTTGGAGGTAGGTAGGGTATACCAATTATAGTAAACCTTTTGATCACAAAATCTCTTTTTCACAGAGCATCTTATAAGATTACTATTTTGTGAATCATGTTTTGTATAAGGAATCTTAGGTAATGAAAAGCCACTTAGCAGGAGATAACAATGACTAGACCTGTTTTAAGCGTACAAGCCAGAGATGCGTTTCAGCTTGATTTGTTGGTCACAGTTGGCAACAGCGCTTCTGGGAGAGGAATCAAGAAGCCTTGTCTGAACTTACCTGGGAAAACACAGTGATTGATTAGTAATGTCTGCTGTGTATTTAAAAATGTAAACATGTGATGGCTGATTTTTTACATCAGCCTAGCTAGGCTGTGGTGCCCAGCTGCTTGGTCAGACTACAGTCTAGATGTTGGTCAAATGTATTTTGTAGATATGATGGACATTTACAATCAATGTCATTTACTTTACAATCAGTGTTTTTAATAAAGATTACCCTTGATAATGTGTCTCACCCAATCAACTGAAGGCCTTAAAGCCTTAAGGTTTCTGAGAGAAGAAGGAATTCTGCTTCAAGAAGGTAACATAAAAATCCTTCAGAGTTTCCAGCCTGCTGGCCTGCCCTACAAATTTCAGACTCAGTAGCCCCCACAATCATGCAAGCCAATGCCATACACACACACACACACTCACACACAAACACACACATATATGTGTATATACACACACACATACACACACACACACACATATATATATTTTTTTCATATTCCATACATAATCTTTTTTTCTTGCCTTAGGTGAAGATAGCAAGTTGGCTACAAAGAGACTTTGGGTACCTGTAAATGGTGTCCACACCAAAATAGAGAAGGAATTCAGTAAGAGGAAGAGAAGAGCTCTGCTTTGGAATTCTGTGCTTTATATGGCAGCAGGGCAGCCAACCCTTAGAAGCACATTCACTCACACATAAGGAGAAACCAGCATTATTTCCAGTGTGTAAAAATATTTTGGTGATAAGGGCATGACTCATTAAGAATCTCTGACAGATACACCTGTCAGTCTGTCTGTCCATAAGAATTTCCTGAGGTTGAAATACGGGAGAAATCCCTCTACTGACCTGGGGACAAAAAGAGCTACTTTGTTCTGAAAGGCATCAGGTACCACTGGCATTCAGTCTCCAAGACACACCTAAGTGGGGTGTGAATTAAAAGAGAGAGAAGGAGACTGGACGTAGAGAAAGGAGGAAAGGAATGTCCCTTGAGGGGAAGCTGAATGGAGCCAAGTCACTGGTCATGACTAGGACCTCCAGGATGCTGGGTGAAGATCTCACCACTAGGAGAATGGAGTGACTTAGTAATGCATGTGTGCATGGTGAGCCACTTCTCATGTGGTTATGAGAACCACAGGAAGCTCTCCACTTTCACAGCTCGACAATCGTATATTGATTTCTCACAGTGCTGAAGGCACTCACTAGGCACGGGTGTTTCACCCGGGGAAAGATATGAGTCCAGCCCTGTTTTGAATCAGTGTTCTGATAGCACCCTGAACTTAACCCTATCTTACCACTCATGGGTGTAAATGAGGTAGCTTTGTTCGTACATTCATTCAGAATTTATTGAGTTCAACAATGTTCTTGGCATGAGAAATATATTAGTGAACAAAAATAGCAAAACTCCTTGCCCTCATGGAGCTAACATTTTAGTGTGGGTGACAGAAAATTCTATGTTAAAGAAGTACACTATTTGACAAAATAAGTCATGATACATTAAGGAAAATAAAAAGCATCTGTATCAATCAAGAGAAGCCAGGTTATGATGCAACAACAAACAACTCTGAGATCTCGATGACTTCTTCCATAGGCCCAATATCCATCATGGGCCAAGGGGGGGGGTGGTCTCTGCTTCCATATCTTCACAGTCTTCCTCACTCTAGGATCCAGGCTGATGGAGCAACCAATATCTGTAATATTGCTGGCAGCCGAGGCAGGCCAGGTGGCAGGGTGGGGGGCGGAAATCTTTTTTTCCCTGCTGGGTCTCGTATTGGCCATGCAATACTCAGCCTGGATGTGACACATATCACTTCCAATATAAATCACTGGAGTGAACGGATTACTTGGGTTGACCCAAAATATGGAAATCAGAAAACACAGTCCTGGACGCCTGGGTGGCTCAGTGGGTTAAGCCTCTTCCTTTAGCTCAGGTCATGATCCCAGCATCCTGGGATTGAGTCCCACATTGGGCTCTCTGCTCAGCAGGGAGCCTGTCTATCCCCCCACCCCACGTGTCTCTCTGCTTACTTGTGATCTCTGTCTTTAAAATAAATAAACAAAATCTTAAAAGAAAAGAAAAGAAAAGAAAAAGAAAACAGTCCTACCATGTTTTTGATTGAAGGGAAACCTATACATTTGATAAATGACAATAGAGACACTGGGTCACAGTAAAAACTTCGGCTTTTCTCATGAATAAAATGAGAAGCCACTGGAGATCATGAACAGAGAAATTAGTATAAGATGAAACAGGCCTTTGTTGTTATCTTGACTCTGTGACTTAAAAGGTGCATTTTGGGATACCGTGAACTGGGATAAGAGAACCTACCTTACTGCGCTGGAATGGAGATTAAATGAGGTATATGTATAATGTTCGGTATAGAATAAACTTCTGTAAAAAGATGCTGATATATTGAACTTACTATATATCAATTTGTTTCTTTAAATAAAGATTAATTTCTTCAAAAACAAAACCCATGTCTTATTCGTCAATGAATTCCCAAGGTCAACATGAGTTTCGATCCACTTCACCATTACCATGTGTGCTTAATACTTCAAAGGATGGCTGAATGTAGGGGTAAGAAGTGCAGGGTGTCTGTGTGTATGTTATTTCTCCTAATAATTCACTTTTTCTAAAAAAAAAAGGGGGGGGGAGAGGGTGTTGCTTGAATATGAAAGGTCAGGAGAGCAATGCATCAGGCATGGTTAATGATTAAGCTGTGGCATTCCAGCAGCAGAATCTGGCACAGGCATGTTCTCTGTGGCCTCATGGCTTGGGGGCTGTTTGTAACAGGGTTAGCTGTCACTTTTTATTTCTGATATAAGATATGTTCTGCCCAGAGCTGACACATCTGCCAGCCCCACAGACTCTTCATTCAAGGGAAAGGTAGACCAGCAGCAATAGCAATGCCTAGAGATAGAATTACAAGAAACCTGAAAAATCTTCCTCTGAGTATGTGTCACCACTATGAATAGAGGCTCCAGGGTCCAAGGTCAAGCTATGCACAATGGGGAAATCAGAAATTATTCTCTTATACTCCACTGTATGTGTCATCTCTCACTGTGCCTTTTCCACAGCCCTCCCATCTCAATCTGATAGTGATGCTAACTTTGAGCCATCCGATAGGCTCTTGACTCTCATCCTTGTTTTTTCTCTGAGACACTCACCTTTCATATTATTGAACACATTCAGTTCATAGCTGTGCATTTAGAGAGATAAGCATATCATCAGGTAAGCAATGAGGATCATACTGCCTGGTTTGCTTAGAAGGGTCATGGCTTTTTTCCTAATGCCCAGGGATAATTATTAATAGTGTCTTCTTCTGCTCTCAATTTTTCCCAGTTTGGGAGATATGTAGGATCATTAATTATAGCAGAGTTTTATCTCTTTTTAAAGGGCCAAAAAAAACCCCCAAATTATCAAATCTTTCCAACAGAATGACCCTAGGGTTAGCTTAACTGTTCATGTGATTAATTATAGTTGTGAAGGGATTGGTGGTCAACCAGAATAATCCCCTGGGGCCCCAGGACAGGAGTGTATTGTCGCAGGAAGTCTAGAGAGGTAGCAGTCCACTCTGCTGCCAATCCCAACTGGAGCTTGATCTTCCCAACAAGTTTAGGTGTCATATTCTTTGTCTTCTGGGAGAGGCCAAGTAGTGGGGATAAAACACCCAGCCTCAGGCTCTTATGAATCTTGGTTCAAACTTTGACTTTGTCAACTAAATTACTTCTTAATTCTAAGACTTTTTTTTTTTTTTTTTACAAACTCAAAGTATTTATTAGGAGGATTAATAGACATAGAACTCCTATATCACATTGCAGTGTGTTTCTAGATGCTACTAAAATTTTGTTAAGCAACAGGACTTTAGAACACAGATTTTATCTTCCTTTCCTCCTCTTTTATTTCCCATCTCCTCTACCCAAGCTCCCTACCCTGGAGCTGAATAAATCCATTTTTTGGGCAATTATTGCTCGTGCCTTCCTCTCCCACAGACAGTCTGTGAGGCCATTAATTTCAAGTTCTTAACAAGAACAATAATACAGATTGTTGTAAAATTTAGTCACATAATGGGTGAAACTGTTCAACATAGATTATTGAAAATAACTTAGGGCATCTCTTAATATTATTGATAAAATTTTACTTTTCAAACCACTGCCAATATGAACATCTGAAGTCTACGAGAGAGTGTGCATTGGTAGATTTGAACTGTTGAGACAATCATAAGAAAATCCTTCATCTTGGATCTGAGGTATAGATACAGCATAAATTGGTCCTCAGAATATTTTATTTTGATTGGGACAGGAGGGGTCTTGGATATGGGAAAGAAAGAAAAAAAAAATCTGAACATAGCTCAGGCATTAGGATGAGTTATAAGATATTCCCCCAACATGAGATCTGCATTTACATTATAAATAAATAGATGTGCTACTGTCCCATTTCAAAATAGGCAAGATATAAAAATGATGCAAGCTGTCTTGGAGAAGTTGGAGCCATTAGTAGTAGTAGTAGCAGTAATAGTAGTAGTAGTAGTGTTTAGGTATTTGGTGTTTAGGTGAAGTTTATTGTGCACATAAGAAAAGATCACTGAGGGGTGCCTGGGTAGCTCAGTCGGGGGTGCCTGGGTGGCTCAGTCATTAACTGTCTGCCTTCGGCTCAGGTCATGATCTCAGCATCCTGGGATCGAGCCCCACATCCGGCTCCCTGCCCAGCAGGAAGCCTGATTCTCCCTTTCCCACACCCGCTGTTTGTGTTCCCTCTCTCACTGTGTCTCTCTATGTCAAATAAATAAATAAAATCTTAAAAAAAAATTACTGAGAGCAGTTGCGGAAGTAGAGCTGCTACCACTGCAAGCAAAAGGGAATTCAATCGAATCCGATTGTTCACAATAACAAGTCATGGTTAAACAAATGAGTGCAATCTGCTACTATTTTCATAGAGTTGGGTACACTGAGCAAAGTGCCGGAGAGCACACCATAGAGTTTGCCCTTATGTGCTGTGGCATTAACTCAAATTTGGGCTTAACCTGTTTTGAGGAGCCATATTTTTTAAATACTTATTTTGTATATTTGAGAGAAAGACAAGCAGAGAGTGAGAGAGCTCAAGTGGGAGTGGCAAGGACAGAGGGAGAAAGACAATCCAAGCAGACTCCCCACTGAGCATGGAGCCTGATACAGAACTCAGTCTCATGTTTGATCCATGAGATCATGACCTGGGCTGAAATCAAGAGCCAGATGCTTAACCATCTGAACCACCCAAGTGCCCCACTGGGAAGTCATATTTGCTTAGGGAGTTAGAATTTGTATTAGAGAAATGCAAGGAACCACTAGAGAGAGAGACTTCAAATTATGGTTTTGAGACCATCTGGATTAAGTCACTTGGAAATTATCTTTGAAATGCTGACTTCTGGGTCTTCTCATTATCTAATGGAACCTATGCCATTTGACTATTTGGAAATGGGATCTGAAACTCACGTGGCATTTCTATCCTCATGATTGTTCGAAAGTTAAGTCAATGGCTCTATGAACAATCCAGTGTAATGAAGGGAAATAACTCACCAAGACCCAGTAATGGTAGGTGACATTATCTTCATATAACCCTTGAGACAACAGAGGGTCAGAGGAAGTACAGTGAGCACAGGACCCAAAGGATTTGGTTACAGAAGAGGGAAATCATTGTTAGCCACCTCTCAACTGAAGTGGCAGTGAGATGCTTTCCCAGATTCCCATCTTCTTGAAACAGCGGACTTGGGGAGGTAAGATGATTTAGGATGGAATATTTTTTTTTATTATTATTTAGAAATTCCTATTTTTTTGATTATTTGGAAATTTCTATTAAAAATCTGAAAAAGGGGGCACTTGGGTGGCTCAGTGGGTTAAGCCTCTGCCTTCAGCTCAGGTCATGATCTCAGGGTCCTGGGATGGAACCCCAAGTCGGGCTCTCTGCTCAGCGAGAAGTCTGCTTCACCCCCTCTCTTCCTGCCTCTCTGCCTACTTGTGATCTCTCTCTCTCTCTGTCAAATAAATAAATAAAATCTTTTAAAAAAATCTGAAAAAGATGATAACCAAGTACAAAATAATCCCTACCACTTTGATTAAGTCCCATGGTCCCTGCTACCTCTGATTATATCTAGAAGTCGGAGGCATTTTCCAGGGGCAAAAGTAACTATTGCCTTGAGTTTATGTTTTAATTCATGTTCAAGGAATTGGAAAACACTTAGATTTTCGGGAAATAGTAACTCACAGGTTACTGAGCAGATGGTAATTTCCCCTCTGCCTCCTGCCTAAAAACACATATTGGGTGCGTCACCAGCAAAGCCCAGCCTGGTATAACCAGCTCTGTTACTCAGTCCTGAAGCATTTGCTTCTGTATTTATCATGCAGCCGAGAATATAAATATAGATCTTAGACATTTGTAGTGAGGCAGCTTCAGGAGACTGCAGGGCAGCATATCAGTACAGAATCTGAAGACAGAGCATTCATTTTTGGAATAGGTTTGATTTATAGAAATAGACCCTTGGGTCCTTTGCTTTGGATAAATGTTCTCATCTGATTAGTTTGTTTCTTGCCACTGCACAGAAAGCAATCACTCATTCACTCCTTTCTTATTCAACCCCAAAGAGCATCGCCTGCTGATTTAGAGCAAAGATTTTTAAACTTTAATGTGCATACAAATCACCTGAGGATCTTGTTAAAATGCGGATCATGATCCAACAGTCCTGAGGTTCGGCATTTCTAACCAGTCCTAGGTGACCTCATGCCCACTAGTTGGTGGACCACATGGAGTGACCAGATGTTAGAGTAGAGACCAAGTTACAACCAAAGTTTACAACTCTCTAGTTATGAGATCATGGAAACATTCTTTATTTTAAACATATATATTTTATGTATATATGTATATAATGTTCATAGATAATGAGAGTGCCTAACATAGGACTATTTTAAGGATCCAATAGTGGTAGGTGCAAAGTATTAAAATAATTTCTTGTTACATCATGCTATATCAACAGATGCTTGCTATCACTGTAACCAGGCATTTATTGTATGCCTATTCAGATACCAGGGCTTTAGGAAAAGAAACAGAAGATGTGATTATTATTGTCTTATATCTAATAGTCTGGAAGTGATCAGTAAAATAGATAGGGGATATACAGATACGTAAATCTCCCATAAGTTAGTTGATGGGCTAGTGCATGCTGTGATGGCGGGAATACTGGTTATGTGGTCAGGAAGACTGGGGACTCATTTTCCTCTGTCATAAAGGATTTTGTGCAAGTCCCCTTCTTTCTATGGGATGCTGTTTTCCCATTTGTAACAGAAAAAAATTATACCAGACCATACAGTAGTATTTTCTAAGTCATGATTTACAAGTTTTATGATCTTGGTTGATTTGTTAAACTCCTAGGCATTATTTTCCTCATTTATAAAGTTAAGATAATAATACGACAGTTGAGGTGATTATATATTAGTGTAGTGTTTAGATCGTTATCTGGCTTCTTTGAACCTTCAGTAAGACTCCTCTTCTTAATCCTTCTCCTCCTCTCCCTCCTCTTCATCCCTTACTGGCTCTTTTTTCATACTCTTTCTTACTAGGTCTGTGACCTGCCAATTCATATTTGCCACTACTCAGGGCTTTCTGAAATTGCTTAACTATATACGGTACTTACTTATTTTCAAATTTTATTTAGGGTGGTTCACAAAGCCAATCAATTCTTTAAATGAGAGGTCACCAGATTTTTTTTTTCCCCCTGAAAAGGGCCAGACAGTAAATATTTTAGCCTTTGCCATAGACAATATGTAAACAGACGGTTGTGGCTGTGTTCCAATTAAACATTATTTACAAAAAAAGGAGGTAGGCTGGATTTGGTGTATAGGCCACAGTTTGCTCACCCCTGCTTTAAATTAAAGAAACTGTAAATGTTCTGTGATTTATGAGAAAGTTGTTTCTTCCAACACAAACCTTTGGTCCATAAAATGCATGACATTGTAGGAAAGTGTGTGGCTCTGAGCTCTTCCTCATCCATCTACAGGCCTGCCCTTACTCTAAGAACCCCACAGCCTTAGAACCAGAGTCTTACTTTAGAGGAGGCATTCTGAGGTTAAACCTCTTCTTTTTACAGCTAGAATAAACTAAGGTCCAAAGAGGGGAACTGATTTACTCAGTCAACTGCTCTGGGGACAGAGCTAACACCAGAAACTTAGACTCCTGACTTGCAGTCAGGGACTGTATACTTTTTTCTCTTCAGTCTGAAAAGAGAAAGGAATACATTCCTTAAGAGAGAGGAGAAAGAAAAAACAAACCTTCATTTCCACTGGAGTTTTAATACAGAAATGGATTTTTTCAGTCTTTCTGTTAATGGATATGCCATAGTCAGACATAAAAACACTACTATGTCAGCCTAATGGAAATCCCAGTTCCCTGTCCTTGTCGTTTGGAGCTTGCATTAAAGGTCTCCTTTCATTTCTAGCAAAACAGAAAAACACCCTCCTCTTACATCTACTCAGATTCCAGAATCATTTCTCTGGCAGTAAATCAGCAGTGAATGAGATGGCTATTCACATCCATCCACATCCAATCCCCAAAGAAGAAATGAGAGCAGAAAGCCCTGGAAAAGAAACTGGCTTCCCTCTGCTAGAATCTGAATGGAAATATTTCCTCTTTTAAACCTGTGATTTCTTTATCCTGGCCTTGCTGAGCTGTGCTGGGGTAAAATCAATAAAAAAAATAATAATAACAAAGTGTGATTTATTAAGCATATAGTATTTACCAGGCATTGCACTAAATGCCTTAATCATATGTGGGAGCACTATGAATCTCATTTTAAAGATGAAGGAACTAAGGCACAAAAAGGATAGGAAAAGGGTTATGCTCAGATTCTCCCTCCAGATAACAAATAGATATAAAATTCTGACATAGAAATTAATGATGTGGACGTGTATGACTCCATTTACATGAAATGTCCAGAAAAGTAAATCTGCAGGGATAGAAAGCAGATTAGTGACTGCCTGAGGCTGGAGGTCGGACCAGGAGTGACCAGTGGCCAGTCATGCTTGGGCTGATGGGAATGTCCTAACATTGTATCGTGTAATGACTGCACAACTTGGTAAATTTACCTGCATCATGAATTGCATTAAACTTGAAATTAGTGAATTTTATGGTAAGTAAAACTGAATGTCAATAAAGCTGTTAAAGTAATCATGCAGAGCAGAAATCATAAAGACTTCTCTTCACCTTCAGGGCCATTCCTTTCATGTGGGTATCTTCATTTCTCTCTCTCTTCTTTTTTTTTTTTTTTTTTTTAATTCATTCAGGAGAGACACACAGAGAGAAAGAGAGGCAAAGGGAGAAGCAGCCTCCCCAAGGAGCAGGGAGATTGACATGGGACTCAATCCCAGGACCCTAGGATCATGACCTGAGCTGAAGGCAGACATTTAACCAATTGAGCCACCCAGGTTCCCCTCTTCATTTTTCTTTAAAGTCATGGGAAGGTTGGTCCCCTCTCACCCAGGGTTTTTAGCTCCTATTTCTTCTTTGATGACAGGACACGGAGGGATGAGTGTGGACTCCTACAATGCTAATTGAAAGCCCAAATGATAATCCTGGAATTTGAGCAGGTGCAGGTAGAGGAAGAGGATGCTTCTTTGTTTTAACAGAAAAGAAAGGAGACTTTTATTATGCATGGACGATTAAAAGATTAGGGGGCTATTTTACCCATTAAATGGGCACAAGCAGATTGCAATAAGCTCATTTATGTATTTGTGTATCCACTCAACATATATTCATTAAATCCCTATTATATGTCAGGCACCTTCCTTAATTTTGGGAACAAAAGAATGAATGCCACAGGCAGTACCCCTGTCCACCTTGATCTCAGGTTCACCATGCAACTTTATTGTGAATATTTATTGTGAAATTTATTTTTATTTATTGTGAAGTTTATCTTTCCATCTTTGTGAAATTCCCACCTATTCTCTGGCTCTATTTGGAGTGAATCTCTCCCATACAGTTTCTCATTTTTAAAAAATTATTGAATATGTTTTATAGGCAACATTGTGTAAGTTTACCCCACACAATTTTATCTACCTCTAATGACTCCAGTTACACCTAAATTGCACTAGAGTTATATTTGTCCATTACCAACTACTAGAATCACCTTCTCTATAAGTCTATAAAATTCCTACTAGTAGATGCCATGAATAATTCATCTCTCTATCCCTCACAGAACCCGTTATAATGCCTTGCACACAGCAGACACTCAGTAAACCTCTCTTAAATGAATTTGTTAATTTATTCACTAGCTGATTTTAATGTATAACTTTCTAGGTGACAGGTACTCTTCTGGGCATTAGGAGATTTAACAGTGAACCAGACTGGCAAGGTCCTTGCCTTTTAGGAATTTACATTTTCTTAGAGGGGACAATCAATGAACAAGAGAACAAAGTGCGTTCATATAATGAATATTAAAAAGAAAATAAACAGAGGGTGAATCATTGGAATGGGCAGTAGGGAGCCACTTCCACAAGGATAGTCAGAGAAGGCCTTTTTGAGGACTTGGCACTTGATATTAAACATGAAAAGTAGAAAAGAGCCAGTCTTATGAATAGGTAGGTGCAAGAATGTTCTAGATAGAAGAAACATCAGGTTGAAAGACTTAGACCCAGACTCTTCCTTCCCTCCCTTCCACCTTCCCTTCCCTTCTTTCCTTCCTATCTTCTACAGATTCCCAGATTAACAGATGAGGATGAGATTGAAAAACTCATGCAGCCCAAGCCCTCGTATTTTCCTAATACATACGGTAATGACACCTTATGTATTTGGCTCAAATGTATTCAGATGTTGGTCTATTCAGCCAAGACTGTTCACAATAGAATGGTTCAGGTGTGCATTGATGGGAGTGGAGGGTAGATAGTCAAATCCAGTAGACCTGGATGTTGTAGGTCTAATCAAATCTTCCCTTATGCTGATTCTTTTGTGAAAAGAGAGGACCAACACCCACCCCCCAATTCCCCACAATGTTCACATGGTTGGTGGTTGGTTTACTTAACCATATGGATGAGAAGAGGATCAGAGTAGTTAAATGCATGGGTCTCCCTCTCAACCCTGGGCATTCATCCTGGCGTTTATGAGTTGTATGATACAGGCAAGTTCTTGAGCTTTGTGGAACTTTAATTTCTTTATATACAAAATAAAGATTATATGATCTACTCATGGCTACCTGGAGACAGTATAAGAGAAATGCGTGAGTGGGTTTTCAACACATGGTGTATGTTATTCTCCTTACTTTTATCAGTATTATAATTTTAGTAGTATGTGTATCAGAGTTATTAATAGTAAAGTATTAGTGTCATTAAATTATAACATAAAATTTGTTAGTACTACTAACAATATTGTTCAGTATTAATATTAATGATTATTTTATTTTAAGTATTCTGTCAGGGTTCTTAACTATTTGTATTCATATGATTACATAATACAGAAGATAAAAATAATACCCACAGTCAAAATCTATGCATGGGCTGATATTCCCATGGTGAAGACCAACAACTGGGCAAGCTGAGGTTATCTTTTAAAAAAATGGACTAGGACTAGGTTTCATCTTCTCTACAAGGTTGATGCTCAGCAAACCACACTTGACTTTACTGCTGTATCAGAAATCTCTGGGGTGGTCTTGTTAGAAGCTGGGGGCTAGAAAGAAGGTTAGAGAATGTGCTGGCTGGATGTGTGGGGCTGCTGCAGGTGGGTGGCCCAATTCTGGTCCACTCGGAATCATGGCACCTGCCCAAATCAGAAAGCACAACTGTTCACAAAGGAAAATTTTCCTGTGAGGGAAAAAACAGTGGGTTCATAAAGGAGAAATGAAGGGCAGGGCTTGCCTATCTGGGTCAGGAAGGATTTATAGGGAAACAAACATAATAACTCGTGAGACATTAGAGGATATTATCTTTAAGAGAAAGACCGGCTTGGCTTAACTCATCTTTCCATGTGGTTACATTTTATTGGTGCTTTCTGGGTGACAAATCATCCATTTTTAGCTTTTATTTAGCTTTAGTTTTGATCTTATGAGTTAAGAATGACTAATACCCAAAAGGGTATGACCCTGGAGCAAAGCATGCTGGGAAAGCACATTTCTTGGTGCATGTTCCCTCTGTGCCTAGAGACACGGATTCAAATAAAAATCAAGACTACTGTCCCACCAGGGGCCATTACTTTGGAAAGTACAACAGGGCTTTTGAATGTGTCTTTGTTTGCCATTCTTATTCAAGGTTATCCAAAGAGGAATCTGCTTCAAGAGAGGAGAGAGTAGTAAATTTAATTGGAGCTTTCAAACAATGTTCAGACCAAAGCTAAGATGCTCAAAATCGAATAAGTATTTAAAACCACTGGCCAAAAAACACAATTAGTGTCTTCAATAGGCTTCACTTCTTAAGTCTCACTGGCTTAGAAGAGCGAGTACAAGGGATGAGAGGTTCTGTTCTTGTTTAATTCCATTAATGGTCAGGCTGTTGGGGAAGAAAGCTAATCATCTCCCATCCTTTTCTGACTATTTTTGTTGCTAGAGTTATTCCCATAAGAGGTCAAGTCTCTATGGCTGACGAAGGGAGCATATTGGATATCTAGTTTTGAACTTTGACATGCACAGGCTGTGATGTGCTAGTCAGAGGCTAACTCTGGCCAGTCTGCTCCTCTCAATGATCTTGGAAAGGAAGCATATTTATGGCTTTAACATCTCCACTTTACAGGTGGAGAAATAGATTCCTGTAGAATTAGGGACTTGCATCAAATCATACAATAAGTTAGTGACACAGCCACAATATGAATCAGAGTTTCCCAAATTCTAGAATCTATGCCATAATTGTTTGTACAGCCAATGTTGTTTTTCACATTTTCAAAAATCAGAAAAATGTTTAATGACCACCCTCTGCATGTTTCTTTATTTATCTTGACCTGTGGGCTAAGATGTCCACAATCTCTCCTCTTGCTAAGCCACATAGAATTGCCACCTGGTGACTTCTCAGTAAGCTTAATAAAAGCAGGTATGTGAGACTTTACAAGTTGAGATATTTCAGCATATCATTTGCTGTCATTAATTGCATCTTTAGAGTCCAAGAATGGTGGAGAATGAATGGAGCTTAACCCATCATTTTATTTTACAGAAAGGGAAACTGAAATTTAGAGAGAAAGGAGTGATTGCTTGAGGTTCATACTGTAGACCCCTCAATGTCCTCCAAGAACTGACGTGACAGTTCCTGGTAGAAAAAATTCATGGAAAAGAGAGAAGAAAAAAAGATGTATGAACATTCCTTTTTTTATTTTTTTTTACACAACCCTGTCAACATTTATTATTTCTTGCTCTTTTGATTTTAACCATTCTGACAAGTGTAAGGTCATATCTCATTGTGGTTTTGATTCACATTCCCCTGATGATTAATGATGTTGATCATCTTTTCATGTTTCTGTTGGCCATCTGTATGTCTTTTTTGGAAAAAGGTCTGCTCAGGTCTTCTGCCCATTTTTAATTGCATTATTTGCATTTCAGGATTTTTTTTTTCTTTCTTTTTTTGGTGTTTAGTTGTATAAGTTCTTTACACATTTTGAGTATTAACTCCTTACTGGACACAATATTTGCAAATATCTTCTCCCATTCAATAGGTTGTCTCATTGTTTTGTTGATGGTTTTCTTCACTGTGCAAAAGGTTTTTATTTTGGTGTAGTCCCAATAATTTAATTTTGTTTTTGTTTCCCTTGCCTAAGGAGATATATCTAGACAAATATTTCTACGGCCAATGTCAAACAAACTATAATTTATAGCTTATGTTTTCTACACTGCTGGTAGGAAAGCAAATTGGTACAGTCACTATGGAAAATAGTATGGAGTTTCCTCAAAAAATGAAAAAATAGGATTGCCATATGATCCAGTAATTTCACTACTGGGTATCTACCCAAAGAAAATGAAAACATTAATCTGAGAAGTTATATGCATCTCTGTGTTTATTGCAGCATTATTTACAATAGCCAAATTATGGAAGCAACCCAAGTGTCCATCCATAAGTGGATAGTTAAAGAAGACACGCTACATATCTAGACACACACACGCATATGTGTGTGTGTGTGTGTGTGTGTGTATATGTATATATAATATGTTTTTATATATATATGGATTACTCAATCATAAAAAAGAATGAGATCTTGACATTTGTAACAACATGGATGGGTCTAGAAGGTATAATGCTAAGTGAAATACGTCACAGAGAGAAAGATGAATACCATATGATTTCATTTACATGTGAAAGTTAAGAAACAAAATGAACAAAGAAAAAAGAGACAAACAAACAAACAAACAAAAAAACAGACTCTTAAATACAGAGAACAAACCAGTGGTTACCAGAGGGGAGGTAGATGGGAGGGTGGATGAAATAGGTGAAGGGAAACAAGAGTATCTTTATCATGGGGCTCCTGGGTAGCTCAGTTGGTTAAATGCTCTACTCTTGATTTTGGCTCAGGTCAAAATCTCTCTGTTGTGAGACAGAGCCCTGTGTCAGGCTCAGGGCTGGGCATGCAACTTGAGAGGGATTCTCTCTCTCCCTCTCCCTCTATCCCTTCCCCTCCTCTCTACCTCTCTCTAAAACAAACAAACAAACAAAAACCCTAAAAGCAAAAACAAAGAGTACTCTTATGATGAACACTGAGTCATATATAGAATTACTGAACCCTTATATTGTATACCTGAAACTAATATGACACTGTTAATTATACTTCAGTAACAATTAAAAAAAAAGAAAAAAGAAGCGTGCACTTCTGTGAGGCAATCCCTGCCACTTCCTAGCCGTGCAGCCTCAGATAAGTCTCTTAAATTCTGTGACTCTCAGCTTCCTCTGTGTTAAATAGTAGTAACAAAAGAACCTATCCCACTGGGTAGGTGAGGACTAAATCATGTTGTAGATTCGACTCACTGAGTACAGGACCTGATCTATAGCTGGAATGCAATACATAGGTGCTTAATAAAGGCTGATCAGGTCAGAGCATGGAGAGATGGAGTGGGTTTGGGAGTTAGGACAGGGCCAGAGGTTGCTGAGGGAGTGATTTTTGTCTGTCTGTTCCCACACTTGGTTCTATTTGGGAAAACAGAGGGGTGAAGATAACAGGAAAAGGGGGCATGTCCTTGAGTAAATCGTCTATTGTTGCCCAGATGTCACTGTGGTAACAAGGAAACCCCCTGAAATCAGTGTGTCCACAGCTCCAGATATGACTCTCCAGGGCTTTCAGCAGCAAGTCAGGGGTTCCAAGAAGGAGCCAGGAATGAGGCCGTGAGGAACGGGAACGTTTATTTCTTTGGGAGTCTTGCTCTTTGGATGTTCTCAGAGTTCTGGATGAACTGAAGTGATCTCTGGGCTAGAATTTGGTGCTGGAAGGCGGTCTCCATTCCACCTTGCCCATGTTTATCTTAGTCTATCACTGAGCTAGATGCCAACTTTCCTATTCAATCGACTAATTAGACTCGGTGATGTTTATAAATAGCTTCTGGAGATGCTTTCTGAAACTCCCTTGAAGACTTCTAAAGTCTCCTTAATAAGGACAGATTGCAAGAGTAGAGGGTAACAATTTGCTAAAGGCAAAGGGAATAGACCCTACATAAAAATCATAGTAAAAGTGGGAATTGGGGGATGGCTGTCTGCTTAGGAAAATTTCCTGTTTTCAAGTTCATAAATGATCACTCAGACAGGATGTGGTTTAGATTGGCTCTATCACGATAATGATAATTTTTCCCACATCAAACAATAAGTAGTATTACTAGAGCCATGTGGAAAAAATAACCTTGTTTGAAAGAACACATTTTTTTTTCCCAAGCACGTTTAGGCACTCAGTTTTAAGCTTCAACAAACAACCCTTATCTATTCATTTACAAACAATCCTGATCATTCCCTGCAAGTAGTCATACTTCCCACCGATATCCTTGCCTTGGGTGTCCTCCAGGTAAGGGTTAGTTAGTCTTCAAGTTCTAGGATAGAGTTGAAGCAGATTTATTCATGAGGGCACAGACTCACAGAGGATGGATAAAGTACAAGAAAGCTTCAGCCTCCACTGATACCCTGGAGCTCACTTGAGACACAATGGGAAGAGAAGGGGAGGATTCTTAGCAAAAATGATGCCTTTAGGATTACCATGTCTTATTTTTTATCAGTCCAGACAAGACTGGCAGTTTAAGCTGTGGGCAGTATAGGTAGAGATGTCAGACAGGCTGAGGCTTCTTTGTTTCCTGAACAGAGAGGAGACAGCTCTTTCAACAGAAGGTCCCAGTGGGTACTAGAAGAGCAGCACTAGCCTGGTGTGCCTCTGATGGCTTTAGCTGTCTCAAGAGAGAGCCCTCTATCCACCAACAAGGTGCAGTCTGGCTCACCAGGAGTAGGCAAGCAAGCAGTGGACAAAGAGCAGGCCCCTAGAGAAATGGCCCAGGGATACCTACCAATCTAATCAGAAATCAGATCACAGCAACATGGAGTTTCTGTGCAAGCAGCAGAGTAACCAAACCATATCCCTAGGTAAATAATGTTAATTAGTGCTTCTGGTGTTAAAATTGTATTTTGCTCCATATCATATCTCATATCATGTTGCAATGTTTATAGCAACCTTGAAAGGTAGATGTAGTAGACATGGTGAAAGTCCTCATTTTGCAGGAAGGAAAACTGAGCACTGCTGAGGGGAAAATGAATATATCAAGGTCTAGAGCTGTAAAGTCCAAACTTTGAGGTCTTGGAACACGTTTTGAAAAATGAGCAATGTATCAGGACCTTTTTACTGGGTGGAATCCATTCAATCACATAATTCTCTAACTCATTTGAGTGCCTAACTAAGTCATTACAAGCACTATTCTGGGCACTTGGGTGACATCACAGAACAAGAAGGACTGAAATTTCTGTCTCTGCACCAGATACAGAATGAAATATGTGTAATGTCTCCCCTACCACCACATAGCTCTCGTACCCTGTGACTTCCAAATCAGGGTGCTTCTTGTCTAGGGGGGAGAGGGAAACAGATAATAGACAATAATGAGTTTAAAAACTAGATAAAAGGTGGTAAGTGATCTGGGAAAAGGGGAAGCAAGGTAAAGGGGATTGGAAGAATCTGGTGGAAGGGAAATTAAAATGTAAGTGGGATGATGCTTGTGGACCTCATTGAAAAGGTGAATTTGATCTTGAAGGAGATAAGAGATAGGGTGATTTGGGTAAGAACCTTTCCAGGCAGAGTATATCCACAGCAAAAGAGGACACTCTAAGGATCCCGGCATGGCTGGAAGCAGTGAGTGAGGGAGAGAGGAGCAGAAGTTGAGGTTAGTAAGATAATGGGGCCAAATCATGGGGGCCATGCAGGCCATTGTGATGACTTAGCTTTTACTCTGTAACAATCCTAGAGTCTCTGCCGAGTTTTGAACACAGAAATGGTATAATCTGATTTTGTTTTTATATTATCCCATTGGCTTCTGGGTTGAAATTAGGTTGAAGGGGGCAAGAGTACAGCAAGAAATCCAAAGAAGGTAAGTAACAAAGACAGTGAAATACTGGTCATGGAACCTTGCAAGTTGTCCTAGACACACAAGAAGACATTCCCCATTCTCTTTTGCAGTGAGGTTGGCATGGTGTGACTGAATTTTATCCTGATATGATGGCACCATTTCCACACCTGCCCTAAAATCTGACATATGATATTCTAAACTTGGCCGCTTCTGTAGCCCTCATGAAGACCCCATGTTGTGAAGAGAAGCACTGTAAGATGAAAGGACTTTGGGTTCTCAGGGACAGTGTGGAGCAGGGCTGCCCACTCCCACAGCAACCACACGACCCTGTGTGACCTGAGTATGTTTGGAAACTATCAGAAAGAACCAAGAGGGACGCCTGGGTGGCTCAGTGGGTTAAGCCTCTGCCTTCGGCTCGGTTCATGATCTCAGGGTCCTGGGATCGAGTCCCGTGTCGGGCTCTCTGCCCAGCAGGGAGCCTGCTTCCTCCTCTCTCTCTCTGCCTGCCTCTCTGCCTACTTGTGATCTCTCTCTGTCAAATAAATAAATAAAATATTTTAAAAAAAATAAAAGTAAAAGAACAAAGAACTTTTTTTTTTTTAATTCCCAATCCCACTTATTTCTTTCAGCCTTATTACTAGTGATGGCTTCGATTCACTTCCTGTTTTGATTTTTCTAAAACAGGAGTGTACTGCACCGATTGCTTGTACCTTTCCTCCTCGTCTTCAGCAACAGCTGCTCAAAATCACACTTAGGTACTATCATTCTTCCCACATCACAGCATGCACCACTGACCTGACACACTTAGGGCAGCCTCTGAATCACTGCAAGGCTGGATGTGGAAAATAAGACAAGAAGACAACAACAAAAATAGCTAAAATTAAAATGAATTTCCCTTTCCTTTTTTTTTCTTACAAAGATATTCAATTTGTGGCAGGGTTTTCTGGAACATTTCAGAATTTTTACTATTCGTTAGAATTTTTAAAATAGAGCATGATTCACTATACCAAACCGTGAAAAATATTTAAAATCCCCACCACTACACTGTCTCTCTCTCTCTCTCCATCCATCCACCTATTTATTTCCTTTTATCCTCCATCAATTTTGTGATGCTTTATAAAATATCATTTATTAGAAATTCTTATTTTTTTAAGATTTCATTTATTTATTTTAGACACAGAGAGAGAGAGCATGAGGGGAAAGAAGCAGACTCCCCGCTGAGCAGGGATCCTGACCCTGGCATCATAACCTGAGCCAAAGGCAGATACATGACCAACTGAGCCACCCAGGGGCCCCATTTATTAGGTGATTCTTACAGTTAGAATCTATGTTAGTGATAGGCAAACAGTGAACTCTGCCCAAAGATATTAGCATATATACTCTCCGTTTGGACACAGTAAAGGTATTGAGCCTCCTTATCTTTAATAAAAAAAGAAAGAAAGAAAGAGGGCATGTGGGTGGCTAAGTTGGTTGGTTTTCCAACTCTTTATTTTGACTCAAGTGATGCTCTTGGGGGTTGTGGCGTCAATCCCCTCATTGGGCTCCATGCTGGGTGTGGAGACCGCTTAAGATTCTCTCTCTCTGGGGTGCCTGGGCGTCTCAGTGGGTTAAAGTCTCTGCCTTTGGCTGAGGTCATGATCCCAGGGTTCTGGAATCGAGCCCCACATCAGGGTCTCTGCTCAGCAGGGAGTCTGCTTCCTCCTCTCTCTCTCTGCCTGCCTCTCTGCCTACTTGTGATCTCTGTCTGTCAAATACATAAATAAATAAATCTTAAAAAAAAAAAAAAAAGATTCTCTCTCTCCCTCTTCCTCTGCCCCTTCCCAACCCCTCTCTATAAATGAATAAACAAACCTGCCTCATCAGTCTCTTTAGTCTCTCCAGAAGGTTGGGGGTTAAGAAGGAGAGAGTCATAGCACCTCCCTCCTACTAATGGGTGAATAGACTCAGAGAAGTAACCTGAGTGTCACCATGCCACACTTCAAGGCAGAGCCTCTCTGGATATGAGGGACAGAGGGCCTCACCAAGACCCTCTATATCACTGCAGATGCTGCCAGATGTCAGGCCAGAGGCTGACACTGCAAAACCAACCCACAGAACGGAAAGAAGCACCAGGGCCAGGAGGTTTAGGAAACCAACCCGGATTCAGCCAGAATTGGGTGTGAAGCCTCTGCATGCCACTTTCTAGATGTAGCCCTTGACTATACTGATTACTCCTTGTGTCCTTAAATATCAGTATTGGCTCTAAGACATTTAGCACAAAGCTCTGGCTGATGGTGAGGATTCAAGCTGTAACCACAGGGTTATTCCACGGCCACTAAAAGGTCTCCTGATTCCGATGGGAGCATCCCAAGGGCATTGTTGGGTCCATTCATAAGATCTGTAAAACATCACATTTACAAGCCCAGCATCTGACACATGCTCTCAACAGGCAGAGTGTGAGTCCTCCTGCTGAAGGTCAGAACAGAGCTAGGCAAGGAAGGTTTTTCAGGGGTTCAGATGAAAAGGGTGCGCTGCTTCCAGAAGGCAGAGGGACCATGCCTGGCTCTCTCCTGACTTTGCTTGTCCCCTTTCATGTAAATGGGTGCCTTTGTGTGGGAGGGAGCAGCAACCCTATCCTCGCCACACATCTCCTTACCCCCTACCACGGCCAGGGACAGGCAGATGGCCAGACAGACATGTGAGAGACAGAGCAGCAGGGAATATGACGGACACTGGTCATTTGTCTATTACAGACGGCCTGATGAGTCTGCTATCAGAGGCAATGCGAAAAAACAGAAATCAAAACCTAAAACAACAACAAAAACAAAAGCCCCACAGTTTTTCATCTTCATCTCTGTAAGCTCTTTATGGTGTCAGAATTGACTTGACTCAAAGAAGATTTCGAGTATTGCTACCTTTTATAAGGAACAGAGGGATTCCCAAGGGATCTGCCAGGTAGGTTTGTGGAAGAAGAGGGGAATTAATAAATTTATATACATAATCAATTATAAGCTTGTGCTCTGTGCTACACATTCATGGGCATCTTACATTATTTCATTAATCTTTACAAAAGGTGGCTATCCCCTTTTTAGGGATAAGGGAAGCGCTTTTAGAAAAGCTGCATAGCTAGAAGGTGTCAGAACCCAGAATCGACCTAGGTTTGTCCACTCCAGTCTCTTAACTGCCCTCATCTCTCTATTACATTTCCAGATCTAAGGCAGAGGCTGCGGCACGTGAGGCTGTTGGATGCTTGCTGTTAGGACCCAGGAGACAGGTCTCACCTCCAGAGAGCCAGTGTCTGGCCCTAGACTGTGTAGGAGGAGAAAGTGCACATCTGTTAGTCTTCAGCACGCAATGCTCAAATTCTTGTAAAGAGTCTGCTTGGAGCTGGTGTTCTTCCCCGTGCGTGACCTCAGGCCAGCGAGCAGCCAGCAAGATAGAAACACACTGAGGTTCCCAGGGAGGCTGTTGATGAAAAGACTAGTAGTCTTTCCCGGAATTGCTTCTCCTGCCCAGTCTCCTGTGGAAGGAATGGGGTGAAGTGGTGAGGGCAGAGGGACACTCTAGACAGTTTCTTTGTGTGTCCATTATCATTAGGCTTTTGCTGATACCTCCTACAGGGAGAAAGATCTGTAAATTATCAAGCAGAACCGTGCTGTCTGACAGGGTAGAGGATTCTTGTTCTGTCTCGGGTTAGGTCCCAGGCTGCAGAGGGGCTTGATGATATACCTGGCTTAATAATAGTGTTTGAAGACTGTCATCATTTCAACCAGATAGGCTCATCCTCGTTTTACAGAGGAAAAGAGACAAACCAGGGCCCAAGGATGTTTGCTTGTAAGTCTCCCACAAAGGTCAGACTAGAATCCAAGTCTCCTGATTCGTGGGGCAGTGTCTTTCCAACACGGGATCTCTGCAGTCGGAGGCAATAAGAGATCAAAAGGCTCTCCTTGTCCCAGGCTTGAACGAAGTCTCAGGGAATGAGCTTTCAGCTGGTGGGCAGTGCATTCAAGTCTGATATTTTTAAGGGTTGCAAATGGTTCACAATTTATGAGCATCTCTTCCGTGTGTTCTAAGAAGTGGATGAACATTCTGACTTTGCTTGCCTCAAACACAGGATCACAACAAACAGACAAAAAACGCTATGCCTGCTTATGCTTTGGGAGGAGACGTAAGAACCACACGTGCACAGGTAGGGTAGTTCAGTAATAAATCAAATCTTCAGAGGTCAGAAGCTAACAGTATTGGCCATCCACAGTTTAGTCATAAACTCAGACATTTGAAAAGGCTCCTGAAAATGGAAATACACTTGTTAAAAGGTTATAGCTCCCAAACAGTGTGCTTTGCTGCCCAGGACAAACTATAGCCTGTGGATTATCACAAGGTTTTACACAAAGAAGCCTGGTGAATACTTGTAGATGGAATTTAATGAATGAAGGCTCAAAACCCCTGACTCTTCTGCCAGGTCTCACGAAAGCTTATTAAATACACTTTACGTAGCTGGCTTCATTATTTGCTTCTCTCCCCTCCCTCGACCACCCCCCCTTCTCTCTCTTTTTATTCCCCCAGCAGATGAAACATAGTGATTTAGAAAAGGAAGAGGAGTTGGCAGACACAGCTAAATGTCAATAGAAGACTTGACAGCTTGAGAATGGGGGAGGGGGACGGAATAAAAGCAAAGCAGACAAAGCAGCTCACCTCCCCCACAATATAACACTGGGCTGCTGAACCAACAAAAACTAAGTAAGTTTAGGATCATCAGAGATGTGCACTGACTCTTCTAGACTGATGTTTGCCTATAATAGTTTACTTAGAAATGTTTGACACTTTAAAGAGGGTGTTAAGCCTCAGTTATCACTTGATAGAAAGGCCTCTTTTTATGGGAAGGGATCCTTGAGCTTCCTCTATGCATTTTACTGGGCTTTTCTCTATATGTACGATTGGGAACCATGGGACACTGCGACCTGGAAGACCCATATGTATCCTCTCTCTGGCATATTTTACACCCTGACATTATTTTCTATTGTAGATAGTATGGTGAATTTGCAGTCAGATGCAATGCAAAAAACAAAACAAATCAAAACAAAACACCCTACACCCCAAACAACAACAACAACCCAAAACCCCCTTTTTCATCTCCTCCCTTTTAAGTCCACCATGGCACAACTGTCAGAAAACACTTGCCCCAAAGATTTCCTTTAGTAACAGCTTGCATAGCAAATTGAAGTGGGTTTACCATTGTCTATCCTGGCTTCAAGATCTGTGATAAACAAAATACAAAAGCAAAAACAAAAACAAAAACAAAAACACAACCAAAAAACCCCATAAAAAACAGCAAACCAAAACACAAATAAAAGGACAGACATGACATATATAAAGATTATATGTAGACAGGCAGACAGACAGATAGATAGAGTTACAGAAATGGATATAGAATAATGGCTAGGGGCATCTGGGTGGCTCAGTGGGTTAAAGCCTCTGCCTTCGGCTCAGGTCATGATATCGGGATCCCGAGATCGAGCCCTGCATCGGGCTCTCTGCTCACTGGGGAGCCTGCTTCCTCCCCTCTCTCTGCCTGCTTCTCTGCCTACTTGCGATCTCTGTCAAATAAATAAAATCTTAAAAAAAAAAAAAAAAGAATAATGGCTATTGGCAATGAATGAGGAGCAAATTGTCTGAAGAACACAAAAGATAGAAAGAGACCCTGTTTCCATGCTGGGCTCTTCCTGATTCCTAAGTCCATTATGTGTATTAATTGGTCAGTGTCTATCTACCTGCAAAGCCTTGAGATCAGCTGAGACAGAAATTCAATGTGTGGTTTTAATCTTTGCCATGAAGAAGTGGATCAATGACACTTTAGGGGACCAGTGGGAGCCATAATAGATTTACTGTGCTAAGCCATGAGGGTTTCTTGAGAGTTAATCACAAGAAGCTATGTTTAATATTGTCAATAATGGACATAATGATGGAATAATAATGTCAACAGGGAAACTAATGATGACAATAATAAATGAGAATTACCTTTTATCAGACCTCTGGCGTGTGTCTGAAAGTACTTTGATCACTTTACCTGCATTCTTGCGATTACTCCTCCCAAGAACACACTGAGAGAGAAGCCGTGAGCTGCATATCATTGATCAGGACATTGAGTTCAAGGAGGTTAACTCAAAGCCCTAACTCACGGAGGCAGTGAGTGACAGAGCTAGAATTCAACTCCAGATGGGTCTGTCTTCCAAATTCGAGTTCCCCTCTTCGCCGCCTCCTCCCCCACTTTCACCCCCATCTTCTAGACCTTCTCATTTTCTTCCACTCTTTAAGGCTAGCTAACTCCATAGATACCCTCTTTGATCCATTATATCTTAATACATTTTTTCAGGAATAAAAAGATTCAAAACAGCAACATAAGTTTATAAGCATCTACTTTTACAAGGCACCAAGGCACAAAAACTCACAGTTTACAAAAGAATGGGGGAAACAGGCATCTATTTACTAAGTGCCTGTGATGAATCAGGCACTAAATAATAATATTTTATTATATTTCCTCTTAATTTTCTCAGCCACAGTATGCATTTCGTTCCCATTTTACAAATGAAGGGACTAAGACCCAAGAAATTTTAAGGAAGAAGCTTATCTGGAATCACACATCCAATGGAAACTCTGACTTGACTGAATCTTCATCAATCCAGGCAAGGCAGCTGGACCAAGTCATGTACAACCTGAACCTCCAAGACATCAGGGCTTAGAGCACCCCTGTGCTCAGGCGCATGCCCGCCTGAAATGGAGCATTTTCTAGACATTCTTGTACGACATGTGGAAAGTATAAATTTGGGGCACTTTGATGATAGCTATCAAATATATAAAGGAGCATAGATGTTGATGAAACAATTATATTTTTTATTAATAATAGGACAAATGCTAAAACGCACATATTGAGTGATCCTCATTGTATATGCTTTCAATAATAATAATAATAAAAAAGAGCAGTAAAAGTGAAAATGTAAATATCATAAGTAATATCATTAGTAAAATATTGTTGTAGCCATACAATAGAATAAAATGCAGCTCTTAAAATGATGAATTGCATTTAAAGTTTTGACATAAAAAGCTGTCTATTATGTAGTCCAGTCAAAAAGCATTTTAAAAACTGTGTATGAGATGCTAAAAAAAAAAAAAAAAAACCTATCTCTGAAATGGAAGTCCCATTCCTGAAATACACATAGTCCTGGAAAAAAAATGACCTTAATTCCAGTTTGCTGTAGATAGTAGAATAAAGGATAATCTTTATTTCCTTCTTCAAATTTTCAAAGTTCAATTTGCAATAACAACTCACCTTGGTTGAGTGCTTTTGATGTGAAAAATAACTTATCTACATTACTTTCCTCATTACAATGACACTAACACAATAATCCCACTTTATAGATATGCAGTTTGAAGCTCAGAGAGGCTCATGATGTGCCTAAGGGGGTGGCAGAGCTGAGATCGAAGTAGGTTTTCTGCTTCTATCAACATACTCTCTTAGCTATAATTCTGTACCACAATGAATATGCAACAATTTTGTTATTATAAAACAATATTTGTAACTATAATAATAATTTAGAATTTTTGCTTTCTACAAAATGCACAATTATCTGCATTCTGCACAATCTATTACACTGCGTCCCAACTCTCATTATTTTAGGGCTCAGCCATTCTTTATTTTCAGGTGCTTCCTTTCCTTTTTTTTTTTTTTTTTTTTAATTAACATATAATGTATTATTGGTTTCAGAGGTACAGGTCTGTGATTCATCAGTCTTACGTAATTCCCGGTGCTCATTCCATCCCGTGCCCTCCTGAATGTCCATCACTCAGGTACCCCATCCCCCGCATCCTCCTCCCCTCCAGCAACCCTCAGTTTGTTTACTATGATAAACAGTCTCTTATGGTTTGTCTCCCTCTCTGGTTTCTTTTTCTTTATTTCTATTTAACATGCCTTCCAACAGATGGTTAAAATAAATACTAATGTTTCCTCAACTCCTGAGAAAGACTGTTTCACAGGAATTATTAGTATTCAAGGTGCCATGGGACTTCCAGAGGTGGAGTCTGCAGGGCTGGGATCTACTGCACCCAAACCTCACAGGATACTAATAAGCGTGGAATAAGGCCCCCAAAATCTAGGTCCACCACTCTACCTTTTGTTGTTGGATTGTACTCACAAATAATGTCACTGTTCCCGGCCATCAGGCCTTACACTTTTCTATCCAGTTACCACGTAGGATTCCATGGCTCAGACACTAAAATAACCTGGGAACTCCCTGAAACCAGTAGCCTTGGGTTTGAGGAAATCTTGCCAAATCGGTATCTCCAGCCCCTCCCAGCGCTCCCCTCCCCTACCCCTGCACACCTCTCCTTGTCCCCCACTCTCCTTCCACAAGCGAGGAGAAACTAGACAAGTTCTTCAGGTCCACCCAGCCTTTTAATGATTGAAGAGAAACTACTGTAGTCAACTGCAGGATAAATAAAGAGATTCCTAAGGCCATAAGCGCAGCATGACAAATTAGCAAGCACATGGCCCTAGGACAGCAGGGAGCTAGCTTCCCACCCAGGCTGAATCACCAGCTCACTGTTGGGAACAATTTATTTGATGCAAATGAAAAACCAAACATTTATAAATCAGTTAAACAAGAAGCTTAGGGAGAGGGCTTCTGGGACTAGGAAAAAAAAAAAAAAAGATTTTATTCTCCATGGGAATTAGAGGATTGGAAATCTGTCAGGATTTGGGACATGCACACATCTGGTGTGTGTTGTTGGGGTAGTTAGTTACTTAGAAAAGCCTTGACCAGTGTGAGGCTTTTGTTTCTAAGCCTTGCTCCTCCATTCTCCCAATGCCTTTCTTTTAATGTTAGAACTCTATAGAGAGTTCCTCTAGATTCCTTACCAAGCATCCCCTAACGGCTCATTTGCCAAAACTAAGAAACTGATATATTGGTGCATTACTATTATCTGACTTGGATCATATTTGACCCATTTTTAAAGACTTTCTTCTGTTCCAGAGTCCAGTTCAGGAGAGCACATTACACTGTCCTGTCTCCTTAGTCTCCTCAGGGACCTAAGTGTCTAAGTCTTTCCTTATTTTTCATGTCTCTACAGTTCTGAAGAGTACTTGCCATCAAGTATTTTGTAGTCCCTTATTCTGAGTTTGTCTTATACGTAGCCTCCTGATTCAACTAACGTTAGGGATTTGGGGTAAAAATTCTACAGAAATGAAGCTCTCTTTTTATCACAATGCAACCTGCCTACAAAGCCATAAAAACCTCTTAGACTTAGAAACTCCCGTGGCAACCCTCTTGGGTCCCCTGCCTTTTCAGGAGCCTTGTGTTATCATTTAATAATCTTAACTATCACTCAGTAAACTTTGCTTTGCTGCCTACCATTCTTCTTCTGGTCTGTCTCTTCATTTTTCCAAGCTGTGTGACCTAGAACCACTGCCACTTAAGGAAAAGAAATCCTGCAACATTTGGGTTCTCATAACAGAGTATCCTAGACTGGGTAGCTGATAAACCACAGATATTCTCTCTCTCTCTCTCTCTCTCTCTCTATATATATATATATATATATATATATATATATATTCATTCAATATATAAAGGCTGAGGTGATACAAACATTTAATCTAGAGTAGCTTGTAACATTAACCTTGATCATTGGCTAAGGACATGTTTTCCAGGCTTCTCCCTGGTAAAGTTACTGCTTTTCCCTTCTCCATCCTCTCTGTATGTGATTGGATCACTAAGGATAGACCACATTCAAGGTGGTGCAGGAGGCATGGAAGTAGGGGGTTGGGATTAACTACTTCTACTCTTGACCCAATGCAAATCCATTATACATGCCAAGTGCATTTAAAAATAAAAAATGAGATCAAGCAACTCTCCCATCTGATACTTTTCAATGGCTTCCTGCTGTCCTCGGCAGAATTATCTTACTCATTCTGCCATCATCTACCTGGGACTGCTGTAGAATTACTTGATACTGAAGTTAGTTCCCTCTATTAACACTTCCCTATAGATGGAGTTCTTCATAGAGATCATAGAACTAATCACAAATTATCATAACTTGTCATTCTTTTATTTTTTATAAATATTTTTCTCCTGCACCCCCCCTTTTAAAGATTTTTATTTATTTACTTGAGGGAGAAGGAGAAGCAGACCCACCGCTGAGCAGAGAGCCCGATGGGGGACTGGATCCCAGGACTCAAAGATTAGGACCTGAACTGAAGGCAGTTGCTTAACTGACTAAGCCACACAGGTGGCCCATAATTTGTCATTCTGTATTTTTTTTTTAAGGTCAGCCTCCTCCACTCCCTTGTAAGAATCATACAGTTGGAGCCAGAGGATCCTCATTAGTTATAAAGCTCTTAGTATAAACAGGTTTCTTACACATAGGCAATAGAAACCAAACCTAGTGGTGCTAGAAAATCATGCTCAGGCCTGAATTTCCAGAAAAAAAATGTTCCGAACCATGTTTCAGAACTGGGATGATAAGCATACCTCTGTCCCTGATGCTGTCCTCTGTAAAGAAAACCACTAGACTTGATCTTAAAAAAAAAAAATCTCACTAGCAAAAGGTGGGTGTCTCTGAGACCACCCTGCAGACAAAAAGGATTTTGAGGGGTGCTTCTTCCCTAGTTGCTCACTTGTCAATCAAAGTTTACTGAGGGCCATCTCATTGGTAGAGCCAGATGACTTGAGGAGTTGAATTCATCCCATTCGACCCCAGTGAGACAGGATTCAGAAAGTTAGAAATTCCTAAAAATGTAAGGTGGGAGTTTAACAGGTACTGGTAGCAAGAATGTATTAAAAAAGTCCCATTTACTAACACGTCATTGATTTTTAATATCTATCAAAGGAAGGAAGGATTATAGGACCATCAGATTTAGCAAATATAAATATAGAATGCCCAGCTGGATTTGAATCTCAGATTACACAATGAGTCATTTTTTTAAAGATTTTATTTATTTATTTGACAGAGAGAGAATGAGAGAGAGAGAGAGCATGAGAAGAGGGAGGGTCAGCGGGAGAAGCAGACTCCCTGCTGAGCAGGGAGCCCCATGAAGGGACTAGATCTCGGGACTCCAGGATTATGACCTGAAATGAAAGCAGTCGCTTAACCAACTGAGCCACCCAGGGGCCCAGTGAGTAATTTTTTTCACATAAGTATATCTCATGCAATATTTGGTACATGCTTCTACTGAAAATTTAATTGGTTACCGGAAATTCAGATTTAATCAGGTATTCGGTATTTTATCTTGCCACCACAGGAAGGAGGGAAAGAAGGAAGCAAGGAAGGGAGAGAGGGAGAGAGAAGGGAAGAAGATCTGAATCAGGCTACCTTACACGTGCACCACTTGACTTTTGATCCATCTGATTCCAGTTTTACCCAGAGAACATATGTCTGTAATTTGACATTTCATGGGGAAGTAGCCACTGGGAAAGAATAAACTGGTCAGACTGCCTGGAATCTCTCACTGTTAACTGACAAATTGGCTTTTGACTAAGATGTGGTGTACCCTTTAGCTTGGTACTGGGAAGGAATGTACTGACTTCAGGGATAGTCATATGCGAGTCCATGTGACAGTTAGATTTCACAATAAGAATTAATCAATTACAATTCCAACTTGATACCCCATTCCTGGGGGTTCAATTACTGTGCTGCCAACCTTGAGAGAGGAACTCAGTCTCCATGGGTTTGCTCAGGGTGAGGGAAGGCAAGGATTTGTAATTACATTGGGCATGTTTTCCTTCTCAAACAGAATGGCAGGTATATGAGTGTTAATTATTTTACTCTTTGAAACATTTTATACATCAAAATATTGTATAAGGTATTTTCAAACAAAAAAAGGATGGAATTGCTTTTAGACCATATTTGCTCGCGTCCAGAATACCGCACTGTGCCATTTTCTTCTGCTTTATCCTGCAATAACATTGAGTTAGCAGATGGTTTCCAGTTACATCTCAGATTATGCTACCTCCTTTCCCTTTCCAGGCCTTATGCTTTGCCTTTTGTCTTGGAAAGCCTTCCTTTATCTCTTCTGCAGCCACTCCTTACTTTCTTTTTAAGAAAACCCACAATCTTCAAAGAAGACAATGTAGGGTGGTTTTTGTTTTTTGGTTTTGGGCTTTTTTGTTGTTGTTTGTTTTTCCTGATGGCAAGCCTTTTTTCAATCTTTCCTTTACCCTCCTTGAAGGAGGGTCTAACTTCTGCCCCTGCCTTATTTCTATCACTAGGCTGTAGGAGGTCCTTTGTTGCTCCTACCACACTGTGCTGTGATTATCTTTTTACAGGTCTTGCCACCAACTCAAAACTCCTCAAGAGAAGGAAATGAGCCTTATTCTTCCTCTACCTCCTGAATTTAGTAATATGCCTAAACCATGTTTACCCAAGTGGACTGACCCTAGAAAATCCTGTCTTTTAGCCTTGGTTTATAAATTCCATTACAAAGTTGCTGCACACACAGACACACAGCAGTCTAGAGTAAAAATTTCTGCTTTATCAGTTGCATAAAGCAAAGCTCGCTTTTCTGTATTTTCAAAGCCTCAGAGCAAAACCAAGATCCTACTTTTAACAGTGAGGAAACTAAGACCCAGCGTGGGAGCGTAACCTGTACAAGTTCATGCAGGAGTGTGTGTGTATGTGGTGGGGAGTTGATTCAGAGTCAGAACTCAGGTCTCTCCCAGTAACACTTGTTGCTAGGTGACGATAAGCAGGTTGTCACACTTCCTAGCTTCTCTAACTCTTTAGAGAAGTTAGGTGGAAGTGGTTCTCCCTGGCACTGCCCCTTGGCTAAACCAGGTCAGACCACCAAAGAGCAGCTTGTAGAAGTGTCCATGGTCAGTGGCCATTAGAACAGAACTTTTGCACTTCCTACTGCCTGGCCTGCCTTAGCACTACTGTGTTGTTTTGGTCAAAAGTCTCTTTGGCAGACCCAATAAGTAATATCTGTGGACTTTTTGGAGGCCTTTTCCCAAGAGCCTCCTTAGCCTTGGCTATTGGAAGCCTTGGCCAAGGTCATCCTTCCATATTTGCTGACCTGAGGTTATTTGGTGTGAATGGAAACAGGAGCTGGCTCCCTAGAAATGCTTGCAAAAACAAGTTGCTTTCTTTTCAAGCTGTGGATTCCATCAACTAACTGGAATGGCCTTCATGTATTTGGCATCAGATACAGGATTTCCCTCCCCCTGTCCCTTCAAAATAGAAGAGGTAAGAAGACTCTATCCTCAGAGATCTCCAAGGTCAACCTGGAAGAACATTCCAGCGTGGATTTCCCAGACTGGTTGTCCTCTCTTTTGGAATGTGTAATCCTACTTATTGCTGTGCCCATTGCTCTGTGGGTAGCTGCATCAATCAGTTAATCTCTTCTTCTTGCCTTCTCGCCTAGTTCTAGAGGGAAACTCCAGAATAGCTCCATTCTTTTCTAGGTCGACCAGAATAAGCTTCTCAAAGCTACAAGGACCTTTTGACTTTACCTGGGTGAATCCTTCATCTTTACAAATGGAGAAACAAACCATGTAACTTGTATCTTAAAACTAAGATGAAAATACTAAATGTTTATAAATACTATCTTAAATTTTAATCATCACCTCAATAATTTTGTAATTAGATCTCTGATATCTTTCTGTTAACATCCTAGGAATGTATGCTTTTGTAAAGGTTTTCTCCTGTTACACTAGTATAGGCCCCTAGAAGATCCTTTATGGCTGGCTGACTTTCTTACTTTTTTTTTCTTGTATAATGTGATTTTAAAATCCTTTACTATTACGGTTTATCTGCTCTGCCTTTCCTAGTTTGACATTGATCCTCTTAAACACATCAGCTAAAAGTGACTAGACTCTAAAGGCAATCAAATGTTTATATTTTGCTATGGCCTGAATTATGTCCTCCCCCAAATTCATATGTTGAAGCCCTAACCCTCAAGGTGGAGGTATTTGGAGATGGGACCTTTAGGAGTTAATTAGATTTAGATAAGATCACGAAGGCAGGGCCCTGATGATGGGATTAGTGCCCTTCTAATGAGAAATGCCAGAGAACTTGCCACTTGCTCTCTCTGCCATGTGTTAGGATGGCAAGAAGGCAGCCATCTGCAGGTTAGGAAGAGATGTCTCAGCAGAAACAGACCAAAGCTGGCACTTTAGTGTCCGGCTTCCAGCATCCATAAATTTCTGTTTCGTAAGCCAGCCAGTATTTTGTCATGGCAGCCTGAGCAGACCAGGGCACCTCCCTTCCTGCTTCCCACATGGTGTCTAACAAGGTGCTTGGCTTCCATGGCCCCATGGCCTGGGTGACAGACTGGCCCCTCGGATGCCAGCCTTAGGAGACCATTCTTGGTTTGCCCAGAATTGACACATTGATGAGCCCAGCAGGCCCTGGAACTCGATGCCAGACCTTTCCACTGTTGGTCTGGATTTCTGGGCTTCCAGGGCTTGCTTACCCATGCCAGCCTCTGGGGAGCCAACGACGTCTTGGGTAAGATACCACATGCATGAATAATATGACAACTGTCTGAGTTGGCAGCAAAGGGTGACAGAACTTTCCTAGGGATGAGGCCAACGCTGGCAGATTTCCTGTCTCCATTCAGTTCTTGGAGGCCCAGCAAATTCCCGTGGCCATGTCTGGGGCTCTAGGACTCACTGGTGGGAAGATTTAGACATGGCTGGGATAATATTCTCCTCCGCAGGCACTGGGCAACCTACCCAGTTCAGTTGTCCTTTGGTCTCCCTCCGGAAGGATTGCTGTCACCCACGCTTACCGTTCAGCTGCCTCATGCCATATGCAAGAACAGGAGGAAGTGTGAGTGAATCTCTTCGATTCCCTCACCTCCTAGATGGGGATCATGATGGTAACAAATAATGCTCAAGAAACAGTTTTGAGAATCAAATGGGGTGGAGAGATCACATACAGAGGCTGAACTGCTAGAGTTGCCATCACCAGGCACTGTTCTCACAAGGGTCATACACTTGCTTCCTATAGGGCCAATAATACCTTGAGATAGGTTGTGTTATGCACATCTTACAAATGAGTAAATCAAGGCTTAGGGAATTTACTGAGCTCACAAAGCTAGTGAGTGGGAAATGTATTTCCCAGTGCTTGGCACACAGGGAGCACTTAATTTGTACTTATTAAATCAGTAAGAGTAGAAGCTTCTGTTTTTTTAATTTAAGTTGACGCCACAGTCCATGTCACCAATATTGTGCTGTACTGCTTAACTCTAATTGTGGAGTGTTGTGCACCTGTAAGACATTGTTCCTTCCCATTCGGCCACCATTTTTGCTATTTTTAAAAATTTCATTTATTTATTTGAGACAGAGAGGATGAGAGGATGAGCAGGGAAGCAGCAGAGGGAGAAGGAGAAGCAGACTCCCTGCTGAGCAGGGAGCCTGATGTGGGGCTCGATCCCAGGACCTGAGCCAGAGGCAGATGCTTAACTCACTGAGCCACCCAGGTGACTTAGTCATTGATTTTGACTTCTGAACTGATTACCCTGTGAGTCAGATCCCAGCAGACCTCCTGGATCCCATGTCCTGCCCATTTACACCTTTTGTGGGTGACAAACCTTGTATAGGTTTCTATGTGGGCCAAAAATAAAGGACACATTGGTACTGACACAGCCTGATGACCATTATGCAGTAGAAGAGAGAGGGAATAAGAAAATGACATGCAAGGACCATACTAACAGTAGCTACTCCCTTACTAAATGTTTATCTGCAGGAGGCCCTCCATGATGTGTTTTATATATAGTATCATTTTATCCCAATATAGCCTCATAAAGCAGGGACCCTTTTTCAGATGAGGAATTTTAAAATATCAATTTAACAACTGCTTCATGCAAGTTTCTGTTTCCTTGGAGAAAACAATCATGGTGAAGCCATGTTCTCTGTATTTACAGCCAAATTTCGCAAAGTCACTGGCATAATTTAGAAGCTGTGTAAGAGCTCTGGACCCTGGAAGCCCTGTGTTCAGATTGCTTTCTCTTGGAGAGTCCTGATGAACCAGACAAAAGGGGGTTGCCTTCTCCGAGTTTTCTCACATGCAAAAATGGTAATGCTTACACAATAAGTTGGGAGACAGCTGTGAAAATAACACTGGATAATGTCTGTAAAGTACAACATGCATGGCACAAATTAAACACTTAGTAAATGTTCACTGTTAACATTATTATGCACATGTAGTAGGAAAAAACAAAAACAAAAATGCTTTAATTCAGCAGATTCAACAGGCAGATGAGGATTTCAAACAGTGAATGTTTTTGGAGTTGCTCTTCTCTTTAAGGCCCTAGGACCAAGGAGGAGCAAACAAAGAAACAATGGGACCCTGCCTTCCTGATGTGCTCAGTTTCAATGACAATGTGTCTGTAGGAAGTCCTAGTATCTACATTTTTTATTGACTACCAGTTTGGAGGGTACAGGGATACTGCCTTCTCCGTGTTCAGCACTTTTATGGCACCCAGGGTTCTCTCACATGCATGAGGTCATTCATGTGGCTCCCTCTCCAACCTCCTGAGAGCCCCATCTCCTTCTTGGGAGAGACAATAATTTAGGTGGTCATCCAATTCACATGTGTGGTAAGTGGCCAAGTCAGGACTCAAACTCTCGTCTGCGCAGCACCAGGTCCACTGCTCTGTCATCTCCTGGAATATGGCAATGAAGGAGTTATCTGGGTGATTATAGGAAGGTCATTCAAGCAATGATCCTCAGAAGAGAGGACAGTTGAGTCCAGTGACCCCACCTACCACAGATCCCAGTGATATCGCGGAGCAGTCCCCCACTTCAGGGACCAGTGAATTTGGTCATCCCAGAGAGAAAATCTCTTTTACTACATTACACTGTAGATGAAAAGCAAGTGATTCCAAATAATCATTTTTCTTTATTGATTCTGAAAGTACTGGCTATCCAGTTCTGAAACACTGAGAAGCATCTTCATGGAGTAGAAAGAACACAGGCTTTGTAATTAGAGAGATGTGCCTTCTTACAAGAGCTCTGACACTTACCAACCAGCCCCATGACTCTGGACAACTCATTAAGGCCACTGGGTGCCTCTGTCTCTTCGCCCTTGAAATGGGGGCTAATAACACCCACTCGCAGGCTTGTTGAGAGGATTAACTTAGGTATTGGATTCAAGGTGTTGAGATCACAGTGGACTCTTTAAGAAGTCTTGATTTTTATTACCATTTTATATCAATTAATTAAGAAACTGCAGCTACAAAAAGACCTGCTTTCTAGATCCAGTGGCCTTCACACATAGTGCCCAATGATTATAATATCAGATTGCCAGGCAGTTAGCTTGATTTACAGCTTCTAAAGAAAAGCTGTGTTTTGTGGTAGGATGAGAGAGAAACTCACTCCCCAGGCCAGGCAAACATGTGGTCAGTCAACATGTGAGTAAGAGGAAATCTTGAACAATGAAGAGAAAATTTCAGATCTCCGGACTAGATAAGAGTACTTCAGAGTGTAAGCCACTCCTTAGACAGCTGTGTATCATTTCCAAAACATGACACTTGTCACAACTCTTTGAGCTTTGTGCATCCAGTGCATTGTCAGACAGTGTTCTGTTGTCACCTTGAATTGGTGGTGTTGAAAAGTTCACATCAGCCACAGTGACTTCCAACAGGCTATAACCTTAATATCTTCATATCTCTGCTTTGGACAGTAGACTTTGGACATTGGTGAACAGAGCTGTGGAGCTCAACAGTTTCCTTAAGTCATCTGAAATCATCCAACAGATAAGCCATCCCTGAGTTTGAAATTCAGAGGAAGATAAACAAAGACTAAGGACAATAGTCCTGACAGTGCTATACCAGGACAAGCAGGAGGTGCTGTGGGGGTTGACAGGAGGACCACCTTAGTTAGTATTGGTGATCAAGGCATTATCCATATTACAATAGTAACCAAGAGGTGCCTGGGTGGCTCAGTCAGTTAAGCATTTGCCTACAACTCAGGTCATGATCTCAGGGTCCTGGAATCGAGACCCACATAGGGCTCCCTGCTCAGCTGGAGTCTGATTCTCCCTCTCCCTCTGCCACTACCCCTGCTTGTGCAGGGGTATGTCAAATACATAAAATATTTAAAAACAAAACAAAACAAAAAAACAAACAGTAACCAAGTGGAGGCAAGTGGAAGGAGGGAAGTAAGAGGATGGAGGCAACATCCTTGGACAAAGGAACAGAATATGCTGACACAGAGATTTTAAAAAAAGAGCATGGCATATTCAAGGAACTGAACAAAGATCATGAAGTACTGGAATGTATAGTGGTTGGTACGAAATTGATAAGAGATGGGTATAGAGAGAAAAAAAAGTCTGATAAACTATAAATGTATAAATGGTCTGATAATTTTTTTATTTAAATTTTGTGTGTGTGTGTGTGTGTGTGTGTGTGTGTGTTTAGGCTCCACGCCTAACATATAAATGGTCTGATAAACTATAAGAGGTCTGTTAAACTATACAAGAAGATTGGACTTCATCTCCGAGTGGATGCAAAGTGTCTAAAGTATTAAAAAGGAGCATGCACAACTGAATCTTCCAGGAGGTCATATAGAAAAGAAAGTTGATTGGAAATAAAATATGATGGTGATGAGAATGACAACAAAGAAGAAGAAGAAGGAGAACCGCTACCATCAACACCACTACCACCACAGTAGATTATGTGGCCACGAGTTCAAAAGCCCCTCTTGTGGCCTCTGATGACTTTACTCCCTGCAAGCAATAGGGTTGGCACATGAAAGGAATTTGATAAATGAATGCCTGGTGGTTCATTTGATTTCACAGTTGTCCTTGTGATGGCTGGCATGGCACTCTCGGAATATGGCACTGGAAGGGTGAATGAGCTCATAGAGTTAAGTATCAAAAAAAATCATGTATTATTCTTGGAAACCACAGAATAAGCTTTATGTTTTGCAAAAATATTTACAAATGAGAGAAGTGTCTGTTTAGCCCAAGTTGATCTTCTCCCCGCCCCCACTATGGAACAGACCTCATTGCAGGCATTGAAAGGTGGGGCAGTAAGAGGAACTGTGGGTTATTTTGTACCATGTATTTATTGAAGAGCAGGGGAAATCAGCTTAAAGATGGGGAATGTTCATGGTCATAAAGCAATTTAATGAAAAAATCATAGCACATTTTCTGAATTGCAGTTTTAACCCTTTTGATTGTATCTGTGACCTTATTATTTACAAAAGTTAGGAACAAGTAACTTAGCTAGTAATCTATTCCCTAGGGTAACATGCCTCAAGGTATGTTCACCAGAATGCAGCATTGGTAAATGTTAGTAGTTGGGGTGTGTGTGTGTGTGTGGTGGCAGTGGGGGTTGGGGTGGGGTATTCTAGTTTCTTCATATGTTTGGCAATAATTGTAAAAACAAAGCTAATCAGATTATTATAGTATGTTTAAGAGCTTTTAATAAGCTAAAACATCTTTGGGAATCCGAAAAGGAAGATTTCTGTCATCCTAAGGTACTCAGGATAACATCAGATTGACATGTTTTTCATAAATTACTCATCATATTATTTCTTTAGGGTCCTCAGAATTGACATTATAATTCTATATTATATGAAAGGCTCTTGGGCTTTTATCTGCATTTCCTATTATATACTTAATTTAAGTATGTGTCTCTAGAAGTTAATCTGTTTCTCTTGAAATTCAGCTGGAAGCTTTTGACAGATAAAATAGTTCAATGTCTAAATAAATCACATCAACTTCTAGCTTTCAACATTTTATGATCTACTTCAAGAGATTTGGCAGTGTCTACTACCTTAAATTGGATTAGTTGTCTTGTGACTGTCAATCTTCTGCCTTCATAAAAATGTTTTATTTCAGTGCAACATTTAAGTGTAATCTCCTACAAGCAAAAATTGACGACCTGAGTTAAATTTCGCCACATGAGGAACAGGAATGCAAAACAGTTGACAGGAGTGATGGTCAGAGGAATGGACCTTATCTACGCGCAGGTAAATTTGCCCAAGCGAGGCCTCACGGCTAAAAACATCATCTCACATTGTGTACCAGGCAGCCTATATTTCAGAGACATCAAAATCTGGAATGGGTATGTGTGCAATGAATGAAGAAATGAAAGAACAAAATTTTACATTTTATAGGCCACACTCCAGGAAATGCTGTTTCCCTAATAAGGGCAAGAAACAATGCCCTAGAATCTTGCCAAGCTCTCATCAGGTATAACCAACCTTTCCAACGTGATAACTCATAAATGTCTTGCTCTGTTCAGGCTGCATAACAAATTATCACAGATTGGGTGATTTATAAATAACAGAAATTTATTTCTGTTCTTTTCTCATACTTCTGGACCCTGAGAAGTCCAAGATCAAGGTGCTGGCAGATTCCATATATAGTGGGCACTTCCTGATTCATAGATCACCTTTTCTTCCTGATCCATAGATCACCGTTTCTTCCTATGTCCTCACATGATGGAAGAGGGAAAGATCTCTCTGGGTGTCTTTTGTAAGGGCACTAATCCCATTCATGAGAGTTGCACTTTCATGATCTAAACACCTCACCAGTGCCCCACCTCCTAATACCACCACACTAGAAGTTAGAATTTAAAAATATGAATTAGGGGAAGCAAGTATTCAGTCTATAGCAACAGATATTCAGATAAATCTTCAGGTCATTTATCAAAGGCATTATTATATTTCTTCAACCATAATCCCATCTTTTGTTCAAGGACTCAAGGTATTTGAAGTTTTAAATGGATGAACCTGTCGTGAGATTTTAAGATTTCTGAAACTCAAACGTGTATGGGCTAAAAAATATAAAAAGATTAATGAGAATGTACATCCCAATATTAAAAGTAATATACAAATCTATTATTATCCTTAAAATTTGTTTCAGTTTTCTTTTAAAAAAATCTTTTTACTCATTTTCTCCAGTCTTATTTTCTTCTTTTTGCCAAGTTAACGTCTGAAGGGCATTTTAAAGCCTGTCAAAAGAGGGAAAACTAAAACATATGATCTTAATTAAGTTTAAGTGAGTGTTTTGTCAATTCAAAAGTTATAGTTAAGAGAGTTAGCATTTTATTTTAGAGAGGGAAAGTGGAAGTTTACTAGTCAATTCTATTCTTGCTCTATTAAGTCAAAACAAGTCTCTCTGGAGCTCAAAATCATTTATCTCTTTAAGTCAGAGTCCTTTATTTGATAAAGGCCCCAAAACATTCATGGTGAAGCACAGGGCAGTTACCCCATTGTAAGTCAAACTATTTCGGATTGTATCTTAAACACTACTAAATTTCTTACAAGATCCTGGAAGAACGTCCAATTATTTGCAGTAGGTTGAATGGTGGCCCCCTAAAACATATATCCATGTCTCAAAACCTGTAAATGTGACCTTGTCTGAAAAAAAGGTCTTGTAGATGTCATTAAGTTAAAGACTGTGAGGTAAGATCATCCTGAATTATGAGAGTGGATCCTACCACCATTGATAGAGGGGCAAACATGTGGCTATAAGCTGAGAAATGCCCAGGAGCCACTAGGAGTTGGAAGAGGCAATGGAAATCCTCATTTACAGCCTTCAAGGAGACCCAGTGGCACCCTGATCTCAAGCCTCCAGAGGTGCAAAGGAAAATATTTGATTGTTTCAAACCACCACACTTTTGGTAATTTGTTAGGCAGCCACAGTAAACTGGTATGCAACCCAAATTCTCAATGTCTTCCTTCTCCTGAAGTCATCAGAGACCAATACTACAGGCTTCAGATTCCACAAACATGGGAACAATGACTTCACTTCTCAGTGATTTTGTCAAAGAATGGGAATAGGGTATTCTTTCTGTTCCTCCTGAGGACTTTTTTTTTTTTTTTAATCACTTAATGAACCTTAAGCAGTACATACAAGGTAGTTGTTAAAACCTTTCTCTGTGCTATAAAACTTAGCACATCATATTTTATTTTCTCTTGTTTGCAATTCCTCTATCAACCGTTTGTTTTAGAACTTCCCATAAAAATTTGAGATGAAAATGCCTGACAGCTTCTACTCTCCTCACTGTGTCTCAGGTTTCTCATCTGTAAAATGGAGATCATATGATAATACTGACCTTATAGGTTTGTTGAAAAGTTTGGTTGAGTTCATGCACATCAAGAATTTAGGATACACGTGTCTGATAGCCATTTGTATGTCTTCATCAGAGAAGTGTCTGTTCATATCTTCTGCCCATTTTTTGATATGATGTCTGTTTTGTGTGTGTTGAGTTTGCAGACAATTATATCAAAAAATGGGCAGAAGATATGAACAAACACTTCTCCGATGAAGACATACAAATGGCTATCAGACACATGAAAAAATGTTCATCATCACTAGCCATCAAATTAAAACCACATTGAGATATCACCTTAAACCAGTTAGAATGGCCAAAATTAACAAGACAGGAAACAACATGTGTTGGAGGGGATGTGGAGAAAGGGGAACCCTTTTACACTGTTGGTGGGAAGGCAAGTTGGTGCAGCCTCTTTGGAGAACAGTGTGGAGATTCCTCAAGAAATTAAAAATAGAACTTCCCTATGACCCTGCAATTATACTACTGGGTATTTACCCCAAAGAAACAGATGTTGTGAAAGAAGGGCCATCTGTACCTCAATGTTTATAGCAGCAATGGCCACGGTCGCCAAACTGTGGAAAGAACCAAGATGCTGGGGCGCCTGGGTGGCTCAGTGGGTTAAAGCCTCTGCCTTTGGCCCGGGTCATGGTCCCAGGGTCCTAGGATCCAGCCCCGCGTCGGGCTCTCTGCTCAGCAGGGAGCCTGCTTCCTCCTCTCTCTGCCTGCCTCTCTGCCTACTTCTGAGTTCTCTCTGTCAAGTAAATAAATAAAAAAATCTTAAAAAAAAAAAAAGAACCAAGATGCCCTTCAACGGATGAATGGATAAGGAAGATGTGCTCCATATATACTATGGAGTATTATGCCTCCATCAGAAAGGATGAATACCCAACTTTTGTAGCATCATGGATGGTACTGGAAGAGATTATGCTGAGTGAAATAAGTCAAGCAGAGAGAGAGTCAATTATCATATGGTTTCACTTATTTGTGGATCATAACAAATAGCATGGAGGACATGGAGAATTAGAGAGGAGAAGGAAGTTGGGGGAAATTGGAAGGGGAGGTGAACCATGAGAAACTATGGACTCTGAAAAACAATCTGAGGGGTTTGAAGTGGCGGGGGGTGGGAGGTTGGAGTACCAGGTGGTGGGTATTATAGAGGGCACGGATTGCATGGAGCACTGGGTGTGGTGCGAAAATAATGAATACTGTTATGATGAAAATAAATAAAAAATAAATTAAAAAAAGAAAAAAGAATTTAGGATTCACAGTAAAGTTTGTATACTTGGATTATTATCATTATTAATATTATTATTTTTATTATTATCATCATTATTACTAATGAACCAGAAACTCAACAACTCTAATCTCAGTAAATACCTAGTCTAAGTCTGATTTAGCTTGAGTGTCTCTAAATTGAGAAATTCTAAGTATTTATTACGTATGGACAAACTTTTATGGTCTTTCTTCAAACTGCAAAACATGATGGCATCATTGTGTGGTAAAGATATCTTGGACTCTGAGCTTAACTCCTTGTTCAACAGTGAATTTGCTTTGTGACCAGAGTCAAATGACTTGTAGTAGGTACAACTTAGGCTATCATTTCAACCCTGCTTGACTTCTCCACCCACACACTAAGGGTCCCAGCAGCTGTGAACTGGTCAGAGGTCACTGATGTTGAGATCAAAGTTGAGGATGTAATGCGGGCTAAGCCATCAGAGTACACTTGTGGGGATTTAGAAAGTGACCAAAGAAAAAGAGAGATGAATGCATTTCTAGGAAATGAAAACCCAAAAGTCTGTCAGAAGTAAGAGGAGGGGAGAGAGAAAACAAAGAAATGAGAATGAGATAAGACACATTAAGTGGAAGAGAAAGGAAAGAGAAAGCCTTTTTCTTGGACACACATGAAGCTGGGCGGTCTCTTTGTCCTTAGGTTCCACGAGACACATTGATTTCTAGGCTTATACCAAAGTTCACCTTTTGTTTGTTTTAACTAGTTGGGTTTTGCTGCTGTTGTTTTCACAATTTCGTTACTTATAGGTCAAGGAGTCCTATAATACAACACATATTTTACTTGAGTTTGGGGTTTTTTTCTTTTAAAAATGAGTACATGAATATCTCAGATCATGGTGTTGAGCATTAAAGACTGTGCCCATAAAATGTGCAATTCCAAGTCTGAAAAAATAAAATGTCCTGTTACTAGTTATCTTCCTCCTGCTTCTCATTTGGCTTCTTCCTCATTATCTTTATTATTGTCATGGTCCCTTTGCTCTCATACGAAGAAAAAAGAATAAGAACACAAATGACTGGGTTTGTATCTGGACCGTAGAAGAGACATCATCATTTTAAACAAATATATAAAGGCACAATTTTTTAATTCCCAAGACTTAATAAAGCCCATGATTTCATTATATTGTTTTCCCCCAAGAGTTCCAACTAGGTAGGATTAGAATTTATCAAAGCATTTAGTAAACTATATCTTGTCTACATTAGTCCAAAAGAGCAGATGTTCCCAAGTCCTTTTCTGAGATTGTTTTGGTATGTGCACACACCCTCAGCTACTAGAGGGATGGTTCTGATTAGTCTGATCAATTGAGTCACAGAATCAGTCATACAGGCAAGCAATCATTTGGTCTATTTCTACTCTCCCTCTCTCACCAAACTGAATTATTTGATTACATTGTTGATGAATTTTACAATTAATATTCATGAATTTCCCCTAAAATGGAATGGGACATTGCAAGGTATAACATAATGTCCCCGACACAAAAACAGGGATGCAGCAAGGGGTAGATTTGAGGTTTTCCAATTTCCAATTTTCCTTCACAACCACCTCATAAAGACACACAAGAGAAAGAAGCAACTACCTTTGCCTTGAGGTACATCAAGTTATCTTCACTTTATAGGTGGGAAAACTTAAGTTCAAAGAGAGGTGTGGTGACTTCTCTGGTGCCATAGAGCATTAAGACACAGGGTATCCCCAGGGACCAAGGTGGAACCCATATAACCTGGATCTGCTACTCAGGAATAGTACCAAAATAATACCCCACTGATTGTACCTGGTATGGGGCTCCAGAAAACGATTTTTCCAAAAATATCAAACCATTGAAAGTAGGGTGGATAGCTTCCAACAAAAAAGGACTTGGAAACTCATGTTAGGGTGGCATGCTCAATTCTGTGGCCCAAGCATAGAGTAGAAAGAGTATAGGATTAAAAAAAAAAAAAACAACCAGATACCGTGGAGGAAGATTGCTATCTTCAGGCTGCCTCCTTTAACTTTATTGAAAAAATAAAGATAAAAATACAATCCAAGACTGAACGGGCCATTTGCCTAGAGCTAAATAAGCCAACCCCTAGTTTTTGTTCACTTTCAGCTACTTTGTATTAAATTAATGCTTTCTCCAGTGGCTTATATGAGTTAGAATACTCCATGAGCCAAAAACTGTGTCTTCTTTGCTATATCCTTGGGGCTCAACAAAGAGTATAAGAAATGTTTGTAAGATGCTGATTGGAAATTCTCTGAGCTGCAAAATGCTTTGCCTTGCTGCTAACTCTAAAAGGTCCAGTTTAAAGTTCATGTCTTCAAGGAATATTTCCCCATTTTCATCATTTCCCTGAATTTCCCTTGTTGTAAGCATTTTGTTTTGTTTAATCACTGTATTAGTTAAATGACATGAAGAAGACTACCTTTTTAGCTATACGGTCCTAGAAGTTTGGAACCATTGCCTACTAAACTCCGGGTTTTATTTTTCTTTGTTCTTGTTGTTTGTTTGTTTTAAGATTTTATTTTTAAGTAATCTCTATACCCCACATGGGGCTTGAACTTACAACACCAAAATCAAGAGTTGCATGCTCTACTTACTCAGCCAGCCAGACACCCCTACTATGTTTTACCTCAGTATCTAGGATACTGATTTTCACTCAGTAGAAGAAAAATGATAAATAGATAAAAGCAAACATGAACATGGCTATAAATGTGTTTGGTTGGCTCTAGGCAAAAGTTGATAATGTTTGCTCTTGGTTTTTCTTCTCTAAGACTTGGTGTCTATTACTTTCTCTTCTGCTTTTTCCCCATCAAGGATAGGTTCCTGAGACTATCACAAATTAAATTATGCCAAGATATAAAGGACTGAAAAAATCCCAAAGGAGTTTCATTTATGCCTGGAAAAGGTATTAAGTTGAAGAATGATGATGTCATTGATCTAACCAAGATGATCTTACTTGGAGAAGTGGACCAAGGAAGCAGTGCTTCTCCCCTCCCCCTCTCCTTCCCCCTTCCCCTCCCCTCCCCCCTCCCCTTCCTCCTCCTCCTCCTTCTTCTTCTTCTTCAGATTTAGTTATATATATATATGAGAGAGAGAGAGAGAGCAGGTGAGGGGCAGAGGGAGAAGCAGACTCCCTGCTGAACAGGGAGCCTGATCTGGGGCTTTATGCAGGGCTTGATCCTGGGACTCGGTCTCAGGACTCCAGGACTCCAGGTTCATGTCCTGAGTGGAAGGCAGACACTTAACTGACTGAGCCACTCAGGAGCCCAAGAAAGCAGCACTTCTTAAATTCCTCTACGCCTGAATTTTGAAACATATTTTACTTTGTAAAAGATATAGGTGTGGCTAATTATGATTAGGAATGGGGGATTTGGATGAGTCTTGGCTCTGCCAATGCAGTAGCCCTGGATCACATAAAATGAATTTTAAATTCTGTATCTATAAAAATAACTCTGAAGTCTTCCTAAGGTTTTTTATTCACTGTTTCTAAGATATCAGTTGAAGCCGAAATTTGAAAAGTTATTTCAGACTCCAGAGCTAGAATTGAATACCAACTAGGAATATGAAGAACAGACAACTAAGTAGTTGATTTTAGGGATCTCCCTGACACTTTATAAACTAATTTCCTTCCTTCCTTCCTTCCTTCCTTCCTTCCTTCCTTCCTTCCTTCCTCCCTTCCTTCCTCTCTCTCTCTCTCTCTCTTAATCTGAAGCTAGGATTGAGATGAGGATAAGGAGAGAGTCTAGGAGTATAAGCCATTTCATGTATCCAAAACTGGGGATAGACAGGCAAAATATATGGGAGAAGGTTATTATATAGAAGGAAGAAAAAGAGAGAGAGAATATGAAAAAGAAAAAAAAAGGCAAGAGCAAAAACATTCAGGAGCTAACCTGAGCACATTAAATGCCACATGTCATTAACTGTTGGAAAAATAGACATATCCCACAAAACCCAAGTGCATAGTAACAGATGTAAATATTTTCTGCAAAGATCCACTCCATCCTGGGTTCATGTCTGTTTATGATTGATGACAGCTACATCTTGGCCCTAAAGGACAATCTTTATTCACATCACTCAGCGAGGCTGGTTTTAATTGCCTAAATACAATTCAATCTTCAGAGTCCATATTCTTAACTAGGAAATGTCAACATTGGACTTGGCCAATGAAACATCAAGGGGAAGACAGCTACCCTTCTTTCAAACTTTCTCATAATGTGGATCATAAACAGAACCTTCTACTGACCGGTTCTCACTTTTTTCTCCTCTTTGTTTTCCATAGGATAAAGTTATACAAAAACAGAATATGTTTATCAGCTACTTATTTTCATCCTTCACTCTGATTTGTACTAATCAGAAAAAAAAATTAATGTTAATTGGATATTGCCCTCTGTTAAGCACTTTTATCTATATATAGGGCCTAGAATTTGTTGGGCACATACAATTTCTTTTTTATTCTTATACTGATCCAATCAAGGCAGTGTTTTTACTCCCCCCACCCCCATCTCCTGCTACCATATTTTACAGATGAAAAATGTGAAACTTAGGCAATTCAATTAATTTACCCCCAAATCCCAAAGTTAGTAAATGACAGAGTAAATATTACAGCACATTGGTTAACATTAGTCACCTGACAGTCTAACTGTTAGGGAATCTGTGAAGTCTTCCCATAGTCCCAGGAAGGGGAAGAAAATCATACATGGTAAGCATCGTAATTTCTCTTGCAGCAAGCTTGTACTCTTTTTTCCATTTTGCATAACCTGATGCCTCCCTGAAATGTCTGCATTCTCAGTGCCAGAAACAGTCCTATTTCTGGTCGTTCACAAGCAAGTACAGGCACAATAGTTATTTATTCTTCTCCACAGACCATCCTGAGCTGGGCATTCATAAATCTCACTTCCTTTGTCTTCTCTCCTTCTTCTTCTTCTTCTTCCCCCTTCTCTTTCCCTCAGAGTCTCCAAACATCTTATCAATACCATCTGTTTTCAGGCTGCCCATTGAGAGTTAGCTTGGATCCTCACTTCTTCAGACTGGCTCATTGACATATAAATGAAACTCTCTGGTGCTACATTAATAACCTCTCATAGGATAGCGCTGATGTGTCATTGCCTTAAGAAAAAGAAGTCTCCCCATCAGAGAAAGGCTGGGGAGAGAGAAATAGTACAAAGACAAGAAAGGGCCCTATGTTCCCACTGACAGACTAAGAACTAAGATGGAGTGGTTTTAAGGGGTTTGCCTAAGGTCACAGAGCTCTTTAGTGTGGCTAAAGGGGAGGGTAAGGAAAGCAATGACCTTTAGAGTAAGTTCTCTTCAGCAATTTTAGGGTTGCTTCATGTCATGGAAGGAGAGATAGAGTTCATGTTTTGTACTCTTAAATTAAAAGCACTTTTTGGTGGCAAAATTAAAGGATAGCTTCCATCTATGTGCAGAGATATTTTTTTCTTGAAGTGTCCGCCATTCACATAGATTAACCTTTACCTGGTGAGGTAGTATCACACATTCACTTATTTTTTTCCAACAAATGTCTTCTGAGCAATTACTGTATGTGGGATTTTAGGGGCTAAGGATACAGTGCCTACTGAAATCACTGCCCTTTCATTTTTCCACCAAAAATGGAATTTTTTTCTCTAAAATCTCCCATTCAGATCTTTCATATCCTAATGTATTTTTTTTATTTCTTTTTAGCCTAACAGTATTCATTGTTTTTGCACCACACCCAGTGGTCCACAATATGTGCCCTCCCTAATACCCACCACCTTGTTCCCCCAACCTCCCACCCCCCCACCCCTTCAAGACCCTCAGGTTGTTTTTCAGAGTCCATAGTCTCTCATGATTCACCTCCCCTTCCAATTTCCCTCAACTCCCTTCTCCTCTCTAACTCCCCTTGTCCTCCATGCTATTTGTTATGCTCCACAAATAAGTAAAACCATATGATAATGGACTCTCTCTGCTTGACTTATTTCACTCAGCATAATCTCTTCCAGTCCCGTCCATGTTGCTACAAAAGTTGGGTATTCATCCTTTCTGATGGAGGCATAATACTCCATAGTGTATATGGACCACATCTTCCTTATCCATTCATCCGTTGAAGGGCATCCTGGTTCTTTCCACAGTTTGGTGACTGTGGCCATTGCTGCTATAAACATTGAGGTACAGATAGCCCTTCTTTTCACTACGTCTGTATCTTTGGGGTAAATACCCAGGAGTGCAATGGCAGGGTCATAGGGAAGCTCTATTTTTAATTTCTTGAGGAATCTCCACACTGTTCTCCAAAGTGGCTGGACCAACTTGCATTCCCACCAACCGTGTAAGAGGGTTCCCTCCAGTATTTTATTTTTTTAAGGTTATATGTAAACAGTGAATCATGGAAAACTACATCAAAAACTAATGATGACTCTATGGTGACTAACACAAATAATAAAATTTTTTAAAAATGATATATTTATTTGAGATAGAGAGAGAAAGAGACAGCACATGTGTGTGAGCAGGAGAAGGAAGAGAGAGAGAAAGAATCTCAAGTAGGATCCATGCTCGGCATCAGCCCAGTGTGGAGCTCAATCTCACACCCCTGAGATCCTGACCCAAGCAGAAATCAAGAGCAGGATGCTTACCTGACTGAGCCACCCAGGCATCCCCCTAATGTATCTGAATTCACTTGTGAATAAGTACCGCTGCTGGCCAACACATATCCTGTGGTGCTCCTCCTCTTATCAACTAAGGTGGGGCACTGCTGTTCCCCCTCTCTGCCAACAATCTGAGAATTTCCCGAATCAACAGTGTAGTCAGTGCAATTAGACTTATTTAAACTCAGGAGAGACATGTTTTTCTCATGAAGTAGTGGAAATTTAAGTTAATTCAATTGCAGTTAGATTTCTAAAGTAAAGAACTGAAATGTCAAAGATAGGAAAAAAGTGTTATCCCCATGGCTACTGTGCTCTGAGCTAGGGATGACTCATGAGACATTGCATGTGTGTGTGTGTGTGTGTGTGTGTGTGTGTGTTATCTCCAGATCACTGACAAATTACTAGAACTAGAAACTTGGAAATTACAACCAGAAAATGTGGACTAATCTGAGATTTGAGTTCTTTTTGGGTGGTTTTGAAATTTTCTTGAAACATGTACAGAAGTACAAATAAACTGCAAACAGAAGGGTTTTTCTTTCTTTCTTTCTATCTTTCTTTCTTTCTTGTTTGTTTTGTTTCTTGTTTCCACTTTGCCACGATTAAACTCTTCACAAGCAGGCTAGAAAGCTTTTCTGAAAAAATGAGCTTTAAATCTCAAAATACGAAATTTGTTAGTAAGTAAAGAAGACTTTTTTCTCCTTAAATCACAGAACTTATCTACTGGAAGATGTTATATATTTGTTTCATTATTTCAAATCAGTAAGGAAACAATATATCAAATAACATATCTGGGAAATCAGTTTGAAAATACATCCTTCATTTACAGGGTCTTTTCCTTACTGAGCCAAGTTCTCTTTCCACCTCTTCCTGACTACTCCTTTACTTTCTCACTGAATCTGGAAAATTCTTACCAGCCATCTTTTGTGTGCCAGACACACAGAGTTAAAGAATTCTGCGGTGCGCTAGAACTAAAATTCTCAAGTACCTCATGTTTGTACTGCAGAGCACGTGGTGAAACAATGGGACAAATGCTGAGACGTGTGATTTGAGAGCATGATGAAAGGACAGAGGAGAGCCTGTCCAACTCAGCAGTTTGGGGGACTGTGTCACGGAAGTGCAACTCGTGTCATGTTTTGCAGGAGGAACAGGGCGGTCTAGCACACAGAGCAGGAGGGACTGCAGGCAACTGAAATTGCTCTACAATTCACAGACGCAGACACAGGAGAGAGCAGCCCAGCTGGAAGACAGGGCAGGCTGGGGAGTTGCGGTGGAAGGGGACAGAGAACAAGCATGAAGAGCACAGCCGGCCATATGAAGATTTTACTTGTGTCTCTGGGTATTTTTTTTGGACTGTCTTCCACTCTATAAAATTAAAGCGAAACAAAGTGGGTATGTTTGAAGATAGGAGAAATAAATGTGATGAGTCCATGTAACTCAAATGGGATGCTACTGGCGTGACAAGATTTGTGGTTTCCTGGGACTTTCTTTCAGTGCATTAAATACAATGATTTCCTGAGCTCAACTGAGGACTTCCTATACACCCAGCACAGAACCAGAGGATGGGGAAGAGAGCTAAGAGGCTGGGGAAGTGAACTAAATTTTATTCAAGGCAACATATTTTTCAATCACCAAGGCTATGCAGACAATTATGCTAAGGCATAGCTGGTACAAAAATGAGTAAGATACTGCCCTCACCACCAGGAATCATAGAATTCAAGGCACAGAATCGAGGTGATGGAATGGTACCAGTTCCTTCTATTACTTATGTCACATGCTGAGTTTCTTCTACGTGACGCTCCTTGTGGTTGAAGTAGGGAAGAAAACACCTTTATATCTACTAAATCATTTACCATTGAAGCACCTGGCTTCAAGAAGCTCATGGTAGACTGCCTCAATAATGTATATAAATAATAGAAATACGAGGAGAATTACAGACAAAAACGTTTTGTGATAGTTTCATTCAGAGTAATCTGGAGGGAGGGAAAAGGTTGAATATTAACTGAGCATCCTCTCTAAAGCCAGTTTTCCAAATTTCCTCTATAAAACCAATTTCCAAAGCCAGTTTTCACATTTTTCACAACCCACTACAATAGACATCTTTATCTCTCCTTACAAATGAGGAAATGACTTAAAGAAGTTGTTAAACTTAAAGAATAACCTGCCCCGGGGCGCCTGGGTGGCTCAGTGGGTTAAGCCGCTGCCTTCGGCTCAGGTCATGATCTCAGGGTCCTGGGATCGAGTCCCGCATCGGGCTCTCTGCTCAGCAGGGAGCCTGCTTCCCTCTCTCTCTCTGCCTGCCTCTCCATCTACTTGTGATTTCTCTCTGTCAAATAAATACATAAAATCTTTAAAAAAAAAAAAAAAAAAGAATAACCTGTCCCCAAAATAACTATTGCTAAAGGTCAAGACTTGAACTAGGCATTTCCGGTTATGTAGTCCCATTTTCTCCACTCTATCCAGGCTGTATGGAATTTAAAACAGCTCAGAGAAAGAACTGGCACTCAAGGAACCCTGATCCCCACATTCTCATAAAGACATAGCCTTATAGCAGAGGCTTGGTCCTTCTGGTTGAAGCTCATCTGTCAATCTCATTATCTGAAGAGGTCAAACTTGGATAGAAACTGAACAATGAACATTTCCAGCCTTAGTATGTTCAGATGGTCTTGTGTGCAGACATAGGAATGCCGTGGCATGGGATGTGTATGTGTTCTTTCTGGCTTGCCTGACATCATCTGGCGCCAGTCATATGGCAGAAACCCATTTGCAATCATTCCTATTTGTGTTTTGAACATTTACAATAACATTGGGTAAATGAATATTAGCCCATGCACATTGTTCCTTGCCAGGAAATACATTAACAGAAATCTTCAGTACTCTCTAAGTACAAATTTTGTTTGAGAAGACTTACCATAGTCTCTGGTATTAAAGATGTTAAGATTTGAAAGCTTCTGACATGACAGGACAGAGTGTAAGTGGCTTTGGATGGAATGCCTGTCACTTGAAATGTGGACAGAACCATGAGCGGCCTTGGTGAGAAAATAAACTTGGGATTGTAAATAACGCCTGACCTGACATTTCCCTTGTGGGGACCCCAGTAATGGGGCCCAGCTGCCAAATATGATGCTCCATTGAGTTATAAGGGAAAACAACATTTTTTCAAATTGATATTGTTGAGTTGGGATCCACAACGGAATGCCATTTGTTTTTGTACTTTATAACAATTCAAACCAGATTATTTAATGCTGAAGCTACAGGAAAACAAGCCCCACTGCCAGCCCCCCAACCTTCCTCCCTCCTGATGGATCTGCTCTTTTGTTCTCAAAATACAGGTTGGAAGTAGGAGCTGTTTACAGAATTTATATAACTGAGTTCACAAGATGAAAAGCTTTCATAACCAAGCTTGAAGTGCTAGGGATGCTTTTAATCAGTGTGTAGGATTTTAATTAATCCCAGGGTTGCTCCTTTTCCCAGAAGTTCAGGTGCAAGTTCCTATTCTTGCAGGGTTACATTTGAGTGAAGGTTAAAGGATCCCTTCAGAAAAAAGGTTAGAAAATGCAGATGCTTGTGGTGGGAGATGGAAGACTGGATTTTTATCTTGTTTCTGTTATTCTGGGGCCATGGCCCCATTGGCAAAATAAGGGCATTTGAGAAAGAATGACTTCACAGTTACTAGTTATACAGGGTATTGTGAATATATGCAGAGATGTTTTGAATTGAAGCTTATCTATATGTACTCCATAATTGCTGAAGCCAAAGGCTAATGTCATCGTCTGTAAATTCTATTCACAATTTTAGAATTCATACAGTCAACTCTAGACAGCTATAGTTAAATGGAACATCTAGGCCAATTCTGCTGCATGTCCTTGTTTATAGAATAAAAGGATGGCCCTGGGGATCTAGGCAGAGCCCCTATGGGTTCTAGGACAAAGTAAAAACCCCCTCGCTTGGAACTCAAGTCCTCTCATGATGTGGCCAACTGACAGCCCTCCAGATATACCTCCTGCAAGCTCTCAGCACATTCCCATGTTCTTAGTCTTGACTCCAAAAGTCTATACTCTTCTACGCTTTTGTACTTTATGATAAATTACTGCTTCTGCTTAAAATTTCCTTCTGTTGCTAAGAGCAACAAATAGCATATTCTGTAGACATTGACATTTTCTTAACTGATTTTTTTATAGAAAATTTTATTTGAGAGAGAATGCAAGAGCGAGAGAGATCACAGAGGGAGAGGGAGAAGCAGACTCCCCACTGAACAGGGAGCCTGATGTGGGGCTTGATCCCAGGATCCTGAGATCATGACCTGACCCAAGGCAGGCACTCTAACTAACCAAGCCACCCAGGCCCCTGACATTGGTATTTTCTTAAGTGAATTCCATGAAGGACCAATCTCATAAATGCTTTTCTGATGTGTTGAGCATGTGTTTTTTGGGAGAAGGGGGAGAGGAGCTAAGTCCCAATGACCATAAAATTAGGAAGAATGATGCTCATTCTACTAATCTCTTGAAAAACCCTAAGACAGAAAAGCATAATAAAGGTTCTGAAAATTCTTGAAAAAGAGAAATATATTTATTAGACAGCATTTTTCTTAAAGAAAAAAAAAGATGTATTTATTTATTTTAAAGAGAGAGAGCGCTTGAGTGCGGGGAGGAGGAGAGAGAGAGGGAGAGAATCCTCGAGCAGACTCCCTGATGAGTGGGGAGCCTGATGAAGGGCTCGATCCCAGGACCCTAAGATCATGACCTGAGCAGAAATCAAGAATAGGATGTTTAGCTGACTGAGCCATCCAGGTGCTCCTTAAGCCAGCATTTTCCAAATGCATATGCTGACAAGTTCCTTCTTCTATACAATAGCTATACATATTCTCCAGATCACAGTGGGATATACCTGTTCATGTTCACACAGAACATATGTCACAGATAGATTATAAATTTTCAAGGAATTATGACACACTTTATTCTTATCAATAAATTTTAATTAAATGTTTTATACTGAGATAATTGTAGTTATAACATGACACTGTAGTTATAACATGACATAATAGAGATATCATGTATACTTTACCTAGTTTCTCTCAATGATAATGTCTTACAAAGCTGTAGGAAAAAACCACCACCAAGATATTGACATTGATACAGCAAAGAGGTAAAGAGACCACTCTCCTTAATCCCTGGCAACCACTAAAATGTTTTCTATTTCTCTAATTTTCTCATTTGAAAATGTTATATAAATGGATTAATAAAGTGCTCTTTTAAAGTTGACTTTTTTCACTCAACAAAATTCAACTGTATTCAGATTGTTGCATGTATCAATAGTGTGTTCCTTTTTATTATTGAGTAGCACTCCATGGTGTGGATGTACCACAATTTAACAATTCCCCTGTTGTAAGACAACTGGGTTGTTTTCAGTTTTAGGCTATTATGAATAAAGCTGCTATAAACATTAGTTCACAGAGGGTTTTTTTGTTTGTTTGTTTGTTTGTTTTGTTTTATGAATATAAGTCTTCATTTCTCTGGGTGAAATGCCCAGGAGTGAAATGGGTGGGCCAAATGGTAGTTTAATGTTCAGGGTTTTTTATGCTTGTTTTTTGCTTGACTGTTTTAGGAAACTGCTAAACTGTTTTCCAGAATAACTATAGCATTTTAGATTTCCACCAGCAATGCATAGGCAACTTATACTAGCCAGAATTTGATATTGTCACTATTTTTATTCAAGCTATAATGATAGGTGTGTAGTAATGTCTCATTGTGATTTTAGCTTGCATTTTCTTAATTGCTAATAATACTGATTGTTTCCATGCATAAATTTAAATTCTTGAATATTTATAGGGCTATACAAATTATCTATTTCATATTGGATAATAATAAGGATAATAATTTATGTGTCTAGAGTTGTTTGTAGCCTTCCTTTATTATCTTTTTGATGTCTGTTCTGTTCTGTTCATGTTCTGTGGGGTTATCCCCTATTTCATTTATGGTGTTGCTAATTTGTCTTCTCCCTCTTTTTTTCAATCTTGCTAAAGGTTTGCCACTTTCATTGGTCTTTTTTTAAATAACGGTTTTTGTTTAATTAATTTCTTTTTTTGTTTAATTAATTTCTCTATTATTTTTCTATTCTCAATTTCATTGATTTCTGCTCTTACTACTATTTTTTAAAAAAATTTCTTCCTTCTCCTCCTTTTGGGTTTAGTTTGGCCTTTTCTCTTTTCTAATGTATTCATTTCATGCTATAAATTTCATTCTCAGCCCTTTTCCAGCTGTGCCTCACAAATGTTGATATACTGTCTTTTCACTTTATTCAGTCCAATGTACGTTTTTATATTCTTGAGACTTCCTTACTTGATCCAAGATGTGTATCATTTATTTTCCAGGTGTTTATTCTGTTGTCTTTCTGCTTTTCATTTCTAGTTTGATTCCATTGTGGTAAGAGAAAATGAAAAGATTTCAATTATTTTAAATTTGCTGGGGTTTGTCTTTTGTCCCAGGAAGGAGGTGGTCTATCTTGGTATATACTTCTTGGGCACTTGAAAATATGTCTATTCTGGGCGCCTGGGTGGCTCAGTGGGTTAAGCCGCTGCCTTCAGCTCAGGTCATGATCTCGGGGTCCTGGGATCGAGTCCTGCATCAGGCTCTCTGCTCAGCAGGAAGCCTGCTTCCTCCTCTCTCTCTGCTTGCCTCTCTGCCTACTTGTGATCTCTCTCTGTCAAAAAAA